>NC_053167.1:71513613-71551113 GCF_016835505.1 Polypterus senegalus
AGAAACAATCCCTGGATGGGGTATCGCAAGGTGAATACAAGCACAGACATACACTGGAGTCATTTTAGCGGTACCAAATCCCCAAATCTGCATGTCTTTGGAAGGAAACCAAAGGACAGTGTGGAAACCCAGCAGGAAAACATGTAAACTCCAAGCAGAGAATACCAGCGACGTGACTCCAGTACTTTGCCACCGTGTCACCCCCATGTGTGTAATTACTAACAGTATTTGTTATTTAAACGAAATTACCAATTTATCTGTAAAATGTAACATACACTCTTTATTGCATTTCATCATGAAAGTGATATCAAGTATAAATCTAAAGATTCTAAATTTGCAGAGAGTTGGAATATCATACATTTAATGTGTTCTGTATGGTGATCTATTGCTGCTTGCCGCTGCTGTCAGGTCCAAGAAGCTCATAGCGATTAAAAACTGGGATGACATTTACGACGGGTCTGCTTTAATAATAAAGTAAACTACGAGGTTAAAGTGCATATTTCGAGATTAAAGCCAAAAATTCCACTTTAATCACAAAATACACGTTTTCACCATGTCCTTAATTTTTTTTCTCTGTGGCTCAAATACAGCGCTGTACATTATGTTGCTGTTGTGAAGTTGCAAAAAAAAAAAACGACACAAAACATGTTATGTGAGACTTTTAAAATGTACCGTATCATTACGATCGGGAATATATGACGCTTGAATATAAAAGCACCACGAAAGCATCTGTATGTCGGCATTTTGCTTCACCACATCGAACCATTCATCAAACATCGAAGCACGCACATCGATTTAGGATCCTCAAAGCGGCTTTCTGTCACATGTATATAGTATCCAGAGAGTCTGACGTCACATTCCAACTTTTAGCACACTGCGACCCAACTTTTTGCTGGTACTGCAACTCACGCACGCATCGCATTAATTTCTGAGGACCTGCTCAGAGGACGTGTGAAATGAACGCTGGGAACGCGTGCCAGCCATGATGCGGGCCCTTTGTAGTAAAGTTGCAGTGCAACCTAGATGTGGTACTTGTCTGTTACAAGGCATACTTACACATACATTAACACTCACTCACTCAATCACAATGCAGTGACCTAGCTTACACATCTTCGAGATGATGGCGGAAAATTGAAGTACCCAGAGAAAACCCATTTGAGACATGGAGAGAATATGTGAGTTTTACAGGGGCAGCACTCCTACCTCAACTTCTTAGAGTCCTGGATTTAAATCCTAGCCTGAGTACTAACTACCGCAATACTGTGCTGCCTCGATAGACTGAATCCCTGTCTGTGACTTTAAACTGGATGAAAAAGGAATATGCAGATTTAGATAAGACTGATAACCGATGTGAATGTGAAGACCAGTTCAGAATTTGTTGAAGGGGAGAGTAAGCAGACATAAAAAACATTAAGACATTTTACCTACAAAGTCTGTATGCAACCTTGGGGTGGTGATCAATGACCAGTTATCCTTCAATGACCATGTCACATGTCTCAGTCTTACAAATTCACTTGATACAACATTTGCTAGGTATGACCATATCTGACAGAGTATCTAGCACTACTCCTAGTCCAAGCTTTAGTCTACTGCAGCTCTCTGTTGGTAGGGCTACTGGCATGTGTAACCAAGCTGCTGCAGATGGTTCAGAATGCAGGAGCACATTTGGCATTCAACTAGCCAAGGCAGATCCATGTCACTCCTCTTTTCAAATCATTATTTTGGCTCCCTGTAGCAGCATGTATTAAGTTCAAACCCTTCATGCTTTCCTACAGAGTAATCAATGGCTAAGTACCTATGTATATGGAGACACTTCTGAGATGCTATACCACTCAGGTCTGCTGATGAACTGTCTCTAACTGTTGCAACAAAATGCCCACCACCATTGTAAATTCTGTCTCGCTCAATTCCTTTAAGAAGCGTCTGCAGACTTGTTTGTACAGTGAATTTCTGTCTAACTATAACTGTTATGTTTATGTAACCTAGGAATTGTAAATAGCTTGTGTATTGTTCTGAGTTCTTCACTTGTTCTGATCAATTTTGTAGCCTTGTTCTGAAACATTTCTTCTTAAACAGTCTCCCAGACTGTTATTTGTTTTGACCTCTATTGTAAGTCACTTCAGATAAAAGCATCCGCTAAGCAAATCTCTCTATTATAAAAAGAAATCCTGGAAAGCAAAAGCAAGGCGACAATACGTGATCTTCTTGGGAGTTCTCGAAAGAAATTTAAAAGATCCGCAAGACAAAAGAGACTTACCACGGAGCGTCTCGCGGGGACCGTAAACATGAGACTTGGTGCCAAGAGACTGTGCCAGGGCCGTCTCGTGGGTATGTGGAACATGAGATTCTTACAAGACACGCCCTACTTACAAAAGATATCATATAAGCGCAAATCCATCAAAAAACAGTCAGTCGTGTAAAAGCACGTAGTACACACAGATCCTGTTCTCTCAACACATATAACGCGTATAAGGACAATACGGAGAATAGAGACCCAAAGGCACTGGAGAGAAAAAAAGGCAGATAAGAGATTATGAAACCAGTAAAATTCGAAAGCATTGCAACGTCCCTGCCAGGTTGCGGCATTTTTGGTTTTAAGTGACTGTTCGGTCCAATTGAGGGAGGGCGGAGTACAGCACGGAAGACTGATAGCAGCGTACTGATTGAGTAAGTGGGGGGAGACACCTGAGGGATGAGGGGTTGGAGAGAGTGGTAGAAAGTTGTGTTTGGGGTTATGAAGTCAGCGATTGTTCAAGTAAAACTTTTTTGACACTTTATCATGTCAGTCGTTACAGTATCATAGAAAAGATCGCATTACCACAAAACAAATGATGATTAATCATCAGAACCAGGTGTAATTGAAAAAAGAGCAGGACAAATCGAGGTCAGAAATAAAAGGCAAAGAGTTGACAATAAAGTCTTTTCGCATTCGCATCATTCAATGCACAAAACGTTAATTTACACAATAATAGACCATACGCTATGAGAATCTGTGGTCCTGGAACAGTTAAAGAAACGACAAGTGGAATTTCAAAGAATACACAATTCGGTCAGGTATATATTTATGATCACGGAGAAGCGATGCAAATTTTAACAGGCAAAAAGAAAGGTAATGTATATATTCTGCGAATAACATTGCACACCAAAGGAGATCTTGATATGCCATTTGTATTAAAATGTTCACAGTTTACTGTGAGAATAGCTTTTGCTATGACAATCAATAAATCACAGGGATAAACATTAGAAAAATTCAGATTATTTATTCGAGAAACAGAAACAATATTCACTCACGGCAGTTATACGTTGCGTTGTCACAATGTGTCTCCAAAAATATAGTTTTTAATGAAACTTTAAAGTAAAAGTGCAAATAATGAAATTGAAACAATTCCAAAGCAAAAAAAAAGTAAAAATTGTTTATCCGATTAAACAAACACAGGGGTTGGCTTGCAAAGCGAGCAGGGGGCAAAGCCCCCTAGTAATTGTAAATAAATATGTGTACTTTAAAACGGTGCACCACAATTTTGAGTAATCAACTGAAATTATTTTTTATTGTCTTTTATTTATTTTTATTAAAGTGTAGTGACACACACTTTGTCATACTGGAATAGACATATTTTGCTTTGTTAAAAATAAGCTATGTGATCATGGGCATACACCCTGGTCCATAGAATGGGCAATTCTACTGATTGTTACTTGTTCTGTCTGATTCATTTTGCTTGATTATATCTGATATCCATTTATTTATTCATAACTTGATATAGTTGAATATTTTAATGTTATTTATGCTTTTTTGATCATCATTTAGTTTAATAACTCTGTGTTGTTATAGCACTATATTGCCATGGCATGTTTCTGTAAAAATGAGACTAGCACTCAATACTTTTCATGTATTATAATGCATATCAACACTGAATTAAATTGTTTTGCACATTACTCATTTTTTATTTCTTTATTCAATAAATTATGTACAAAAATTAATTCCCTTTAGGTAATCTTTGTTTCTTAGTCTGACAAAGTTCATAGTGACAGCCACATAGCATTATAAATAAGCATAAAGTATATTGGAACAAAATAGAGTACACACTGCAGAATTTTCCAAGTGACAGACTCGCATTTCATTTATTCTGTCTGCAGTTTAATTTCAATGCAAGTGTGACTGACTGGCAGGGCAGATTAAGAAGTCTGGTTTCAGGTTTAGTGGCATTTCTGTAAGTGTTCAATCCATCATGTATTACATTCTGCAACAATTAAAAAAAAATCTTTAAAGATTGCAGTGTACTTGCCTAAATGTCATTTACTGTTGGATTGTAATGATCTTATGAAGAAAAATCAGCAGAAATAAATAATTTATTTTACATTTGCTTCTTAAAATTCTAAGATATCTTTATAAATTTCCTACAACTAGAAACTCAAGTATTATTTTTATACCTTTAAGGTACATCTTTATTGATCAACACCCAAAACCTCTCCCTGCACAGCACTAAGAGATCCATTTCTTGGATTCTCCCTGGTTTGTGTTGAATAATGGGAACAATTTGTGCATTACTACTCAAATGTTTTGAGGCAAGATTTTTTTCTGTATATTATTACTTATTAGCCCCTCTTGCTTTTCAAATATAATGAAATCTATATACGATCAATCCTCAGCTTTCACAAGGGTAACGTTGCTAGAAAATGGTGCAAAATTCAAAGATATGAATGTCAATACATTGAACCTGTGGTAAATAGGTGGTTAGATTCCCACAACCACTAAAAACTGTAATCACTGGAGATTGCTCAAATACACTTTTCTGCATAGATATCTCTATAACAAAACATTATTTCTTATAACATGCACTTATCACGTATCACAGTAACACCACACCACACCATTTATTTGTTGAGCGCTTAAAAACACAGCATTACAACTGACTGAAGCGCTGTACAGTTACAACAAGCAGGACTAAAAGCGAGAGAAGAGAGAATTAAAACAGAGATACTAAAAACAGGTCAGGGGACCAAATAAAATAGAGAAAATAGCAAAAGGCAAGTGGAAAATGAAACCGGTTAAGAATTAAAAGCCAATGTGAAGAAGTGCGTTTTAGGCGAGATTTGAATGTGGCGACTGAAGCGGCTTGCCTAACCACTAAGGGCAGGGAGTTCCAGAGCCTGGGTGCACAGACGGAGAAAGCCCTTTCACCACGAGCTTTAAAATGTGCCTTAGGAACGGTTTGGAGCAGCTGATCTGCGGATCTAAGAACACGAGGGGGATTGTGACAATGGAGCAAGACACTCAAATAGGCGGGGGCTAGACCGTTTAATGCCTTATAGGTGAGGAGGAGAATCTTAAAATTGATTCTGAATCTAACCGGCAGCCAGTGTAGGGTTTTTAAAATCGGTGAAATGTGTTGGATTCTGCTACTTCCAGTTAGAAGCCTTGCAGCCGCATTTTGAGCCAGTTGGAGTCTAGAAAGAGTGGCTTTACTGATACCAAAAGGCAGGAATTAGAGTAGTCAAGCCGGGACGTAATGAATGCATGGATTACTGATTCCAGGAGGTGATTAGACAGAATAGGCTTGAGTTTGGCGATTCGCCTTAGATGGAAAAAGCAGGATTTTACTGTACTGTTGACTTGAGCATCCATTTTCAGGAACGTATCCATTTTGATTCCAAGATTGGAGACAGATGAAGTTACTGGAATGGGAAGAAAAACGAGGCCAAAGGGTTGGAGCCTGTTTGCAGTCGGGACTAAAACAATGACCTCGGTTTTGAATCGTTCAGGTGAAGGAAGTTTACAGCCAGCCAGTCCTTAATGTCAGCTAGGCAGTCGAGGAGAGGTTTGGTGGAGTCAGTTGGCTTGAGGGAGAAATAAATTTGGCAGTCGTCAGCATATAGGTGATATGAAATTGCATGTTTTCTAAAAATTGCACCTAAAGGCAGGATGTAGATTGAAAAAAGTAGTGGCCCTAAAATGGAACCCTGGGAGACCCCACATGGGAGTGGGACTGATTCTGAGAGTCCTGTTGCAGAAATATGACCTGAACCAGTCAAGGGCTAAGCCAGATACACCAGCTCAGGATTCGAGTCGGGAGATCATGATGTCGTGGTCGATTGTGTCGAAAGCAGCAGATAAGTCGAGAAGAACCATAACCACGTGGAGTCCTGAGTCCAATGCCAAAAGAACGTCATTTAGGACACATAAATGCGCGATTTCTGTGCTGTGTTAGGGCCTAAAGCCTGACTGAAAAAGATCCATTACCTGATGGTCCTGTAGGTGATGAGTTAATTGCTCATAAACTACTTTTTCTAGTATTTTTGACAAGAAAGGTAGTTTGGAGACTGGACGAAGATTGGAAAGAACGGCAAGGTCAAGATCAGGTTTTTTCACAATTGGATGTACAACTGCGTGTTTGAAAGCACGAGGAACTATAGCCGAGGATAGACTACTAGTTATGATCTTTAGGACATCATATCGATTCACAGGAAACACATCTTTCAGCAGTCTGGACGGCACCACATCGTCCGGAGAGCCCGAAGACTTCATTGAGGCGAAGATTTTTTCCAGATGGGGGAGCGAAATGGGTTCAAAGCTGGTGAGGGAACCGTGCGCAGGAGCGGCTAAATCAACAGAGCCAGAAGAAGAAATGGAGATCTGGGATCTAATGTTCGTGACCTTATCCAGAAAAAACGTGAGGATCTGATTACATAGAGCAGTGGAGGCAGAAGAGAAAACGGTTACGGCTGGAGAGAGGACAGCATTTAGTGTTTTGTATAAGACACGTTGATTGCCAGAGTTTTTTGAGATGATGTCAGCGAAAAAATGGTTCCTTGCACCTCTGACTGCTCTCTGGTATTGGGACCACGCGTCTCTCATGCAGTTGAAGGTAACAGTGAGACCATCTTTCCTCCATGAAATAACTCATAAGATACACTAGACAAAATAAAATTGGTGACATGACAAACATTTTTTTCTTGCTAGTCCTCCCCTAGAATTCTGTGCTAACATTTCAATAAACAAAACTTTTTAGTTGCTGCTATCTGAAGATGCTGAGACTGGTGAGGTCTCAACATAACTTTTGAAACTCTGTCCTCTACAGAGTGGCATTGGAGATTATGAAAGATACACTAGCTTGAAAAAATCCATCAGCTATGAGATTTTTAAGGGCCTTAGAATATGGGAGCATAGCAGAGGCAAGCTGACGTTTCACCTTGAGGCAGTGAAAGTGTGATGGGATCGTCAAGCTCAGTGTCTCTAGCCAGTCTCTACTTTCCTCCGTTTTGCAGATATAACAAACAGTTGATTCGTTAACACCAAATACGCAACCAACAGGTGCTTCCAACTTTCTGGCACAACGTTTATCTCACACCTTTATTTTCTTACTAAGCAGCCTTACTGAATTTGCATGCTTGGGCCTAGAGCCCAAAGGACTAGCACTATGCTTTGGGGGAATAATTGCAACACAAAACTTGATCTTTTTTTAGCAAAACAAAGAAAATATGTAACAAATGAATTGGGAGCTCTTTACTGTAAAACAGTAGGGGGAATAAGACTGGTGAAGCATCTAGTAGGATACTAGCCGCTCCCCAAACTTGTGTACATTACACCACTATTTTTTTTCTCTAATGCCTAAAGCCGTGAAGCCCACATACAGTATGTGTGTGGTTGCCAGCACAAAATTAAAAATGAGGATGCTAATAAAATCACACGAATGCTTCAATTCGTGTGCGCAATTGTTAAGGATCGACTGTATATGCAAAATTTTAAGGGTTGTCTGTTTGTCACACAAAAACTCACACACCCTTGGCCTTTCAAGGTTCATTTTGCTGTTAGTTGACAGTTTATGCCATGACACAAGCCAACACAACCATAATTTGGACATCTGGCTCACAGCATTCCTGAAGTTTGGATCAGGGTCCTTGTACATTAAAGACGTGGCAGTGTATATCTCGTGACAAGAAATATATGGGTGCACACGCACATGATGGCTGACACAAAAACTATGTTATATGCATGGATGCCACATGCATGGACATGAAATACAGAACAAATATATGTGCATGTAAATAATGCCATGAAACATATTTAGCAGGTCACTTTGGGAAACTGACCAGCTCTATGTACGTACATGTGGTGCATAAGCTGACAGTTTTAAGTAGTGTGACAGTCATTGTGCACATGCAAAAACAGGGATAAAGGGATTAACTTGGTTAAGGCAAAAATTGGTTTCTTTAAAACCCCTGTTTACTTTTACATGCGGGTGTTGTGACGATGCGGGTTGGCTCCATGCACCCACATATCTTCTTTGGTGAGACCCTTGAACCCACATCACCTGTAACGTAACTAAAATGAGTCGGACAAAAGAGGAAACACATAGCAAGGGGTAAGTGTAAAAGGGATGCAGTGCTTTTATTTAAACAAATACAGTGTCCAAGAGTGCAGTGCTCAAAAAGTTCTTAAATATAAATAATCCGTAAAAACAGTGATGATCCATGAGATAAAATCCAGAATTTAAAGCGAGAATAAAACTGGCACAGTTATCGAGTCATTGTTCTGTCTCACAAGCCCAGCACAACTCTCAATACTTTGTCTCCCCAGCTCACCCATTGCTCGCTCACCCTGCAGAGACAATAGCAGCTGTGGACCTCACCAACCAACTCCCATCTTAGCTGCCTCGAGCAGCATCTGTCAGACCACCTAGGGTCAGTTGTCCTCCTGTCATACTTTTCACTCCCCTGGTGTGCCTTGGATCCTTGGGGAGGACTCCACCATGACCGTAACCACTCCTCGACCAATATTCAGTGAGGGTGATCCACCCCTAGAGCACCAATCCTTTGCTTCTTTATGGGGCCTACGTCAGTGCTGCCTCTCCCACACTCGCTGGCTGGCTTGTCCTGCCTGTCCGTTCAATGCTGTTCACATGGCTCTGTTTCTGTTCTTTGTTTTTCTGTCCCCGTCTCTGCTGTGCAGGCTGCTCTTGTACTGCCTCTGTAAGTGGGTAATGGTGCGATGAGCTGCCTTCTCTAAGGCACCATTGAAATACCTGACTGGTCTGCTGACTTTGGCATGTGTGTGCAGCGCGGTCAGCCAGTATCACAGTTAACCGTGGAGTAATATGCCCTGTCACACACCCACATTCAATTGGAGCCTTCACTTTTTGGTACGTGATTATTTATTTAAAATTCGAACAGCGCACATGGACCACTTATCACAGGGGTTCACTTATTTAGTTTGGCAAAATAATCCAACATCATGAAACTGCAAAAAAGCAGTAATTGTCATCATTGTGCTCATCACATATGTAAAAAGTAAGTAAAATATAAGATACTGGAAATGGTGCATTAGTTTTTCTTTCTTCTTTTGCAAGAAAAGCTGCACATTTGATTGGGCAGCATTTGTTATTAAGTCTGAAGCTCACTTTAGAAAGTAATTTATTTTATTTTTCTATTATATTTTTCTTCAGAGCAGTATTGAAAGTACAAATAAATCTCACCATAATAGATTTCGACTGTTTCTGTTTTTTAAAACCTGGATGTTATGTATTTTGGAATTCTGTCAAAAAATAACTTAAAACAGCTGGATAGTGAAGCACATGAATGATTAGAATGTAAGAAATGTCCCAAAACATAAAACACATTCTCTGGAGCTCCTAAAAGGCACAGCAGTGTTTTGGAAGAGTTTTGACTGAGATTAAATTCATTAATAAAGTGTACATCAATAGTTTTTCATTTTTTAATGTATACATGTAATGTCTTTGAAAGTTATAGATAAAGACCCTAAGTAATTCTGAAAAAGTTCATTTATGATGTGTGCATACTCTACTGTTTCATATCAAATGTTGAACTATAGAAAAATAAATTAACTAAGTACTACTGAAAGCAGAAAATAACTGTGTTAAAAAGAATAACCAAGATATTGTCACATATCCATGACATTCTTATTTTCGTGCTAGGTTAATTTGAAAAGTCTTGTCACTACAGCTATCTCACTTGACTCTCTCACATTTTCAGTATAACTTCAGAAGTGATTTGTATTAGTCTCACATAATTTTTTTTTATTAAATGCTGAACAAAATTTGGAGAAACTTTGTCTTATCCAGATAAATAACAGAGTAAAGAAACATAGGAATTTTTTGGGATTAGTTTAATGAGTCAAAAGTTTGTATTATGACAGACAATATTTTTTAAACAAGACTGATGAGCGTTCGTTTCTTCTAAATGTCATTCTGAGTGCAAATTTGGCCAGTATGGCAACAATTCCTAAATATGTTTTGTGAGTGCTATTGGTTTCTTGTTGCAAAACTAAATCTGGGAAACTTCTCATTTCCAAGTTTTAAATACACACAGAAAAAATAAATAAATCTGAAGAATTGTAACCATGTTCTGCTGTTTTGTATAAGATAGTAGAAATAGTCTTTTTTCCTTAAACCAATGCAATGATTATTTTTTATAACTTTGTAATGAAAAAATATTTACAAGGACACAAACTAATGCAAAATGTATTTTTCTCTTTTTTATAGGCTCGCTTCTCATACATGCGCATGAAGTATTTTTTCTTTTCTTGGCTGGCTGTGTTTGTCGGCAGCTGGGTGGTATATGTGCAATATTCATCCTATACCGAACTATGTCGGGGTCATGACTGCAAAAGTGTTATAGTAAGTAAACTGTTCCAACTAGAACATTTTTCTTTCTCTCTCTTTTTTTAACTTTAATCGTTATTGCCTGTTAATGATGAGCATTCACAAATTAAGTAACCTTCAATTATAACCTTTTTTATTTAAATCTCAATATAATTCATTGAACTATACAAAAAGAGAAGGGTTTAGTTATTATTATATGTTGAGTGATTTGGATGAGTTTTAGGGAATTCTATATAAAACTGATTCCCAACCCTTACCTTAATCACCAGTTTAGTTTACTATACTCTATACACGTAATCAGATTACTGCTGCTGATACTACTAATTTTACTAATTGTAAATGAGTTATACATTTCAAAATAAAATACATTTTGCGACACCTTGGTGTACTGTACATCTTTGCAACTAACACAACTAAGAGTGCTGGTTTCCTTTCAGCATAGACAAGAATTTATTATCATTTTGTTTCCCCTGAAGAAGGGGCCTGTGCTGCCTCGAAAGCCTGCACAATGTAATCTTTTTAGTTAGCCAGTAAAAGGTGTCATTTTGCTTGACTTCTTGTAACCATAATGGGTGACACAGTACAATACCCTAGTACTACAAAAATTAGATGCTTAAGACCAAGCCTTTCTTAAAGGACCCCTAGCAATAGTGATTTTGAATTACTGCCTGCTGATGTTTGCTGCAGTCAAGGGTTGGGTGATAATATTATTTTACTTTTGAGTAAATGTCCATGAAATATGGGATGCCTTTCTATTAATAAACATCTCCTAATGCTTAATGATTCCTTTCTTAATCCCAGAAACATATTTTAGAATCCTGAATCTTCCTTCTTACTTTTACTTAAAGATAGGCATACTTTTGAGTTCAAGATACAGTGAGTAACTGCATCAGCATGAAAAGAATTTACCCATAGCCCTGCTGCCTCGCAGGTAGGAGACCCGGGTTCGCTTCCCGGGTCCTCCCTGCGTGGAGTTTGCATGTTCTCCCCTTGTCTGCGTGGGTTTCCTCCGGGCGCTCCGGTTTCCTCCCACAGTCCAAAGACATGCAGGTTAGGTGGATTGGCGATTCTAAATTGGCCCTAGTGTGTGTTTGGCGTGTGGGTGTGTTTGTATGTGTTGGCACTCTGCCCGAGATTGGTTCCTGCCTTGTGCCCTGTGTTGGCTGGGATTGGTTCCAGCAGACCCCCGTGACCCTGTGTTCGGATTCAGCGGGTTGGAGGATGGATGGATGGATGGAAATACTTCATAGAGGAAAGAGTTAGACACTGGTTTGCTAAAATTATAGTACAATTATTGACTTTCTTAAAGTAAGCACTGTTAAGTTCTGCCTCCTGATAGTATTTGTGGCTGCATTAAAAAATTAAATTTAGGCAACATTGTAGCAGTCCTACCACCTGTCTATTGTTTGTATTGCGTCAAGTCTCACACCACCAATTAGTCTTTTCCTGCTGTCAATACATGAAATAACCTCTTCATAATGTTTTTTTTTCAATTTTAGATTGATAATGATTAAAAATACATTTTCAGTAGGACAATCATTTTTTATTAGTAGTAATGTATGAGGATTTGTACTTTTTGTAAATGCTAGAATAATGCTGCCACCTTATGGATAGAAGACTTATTACATGTAGCAAAAAAATATCTTAGTACTTTGCTAAAATAACATTGGAAAATGAAGGCTAGCTTGTATATGCCACTTTCTGGATCTATATTGCTATGCTGCTGTTTCTGATCAATCAATTAATCAATTTATGAATGACAATATTTGCCTTTTTCTAGCCTGTACAGGTAATTATAAAGTTTAGGTATTAACAAAGACAACATCTGAGCTGATGAAGTTCAGTAATTGCAAAAGTGTACACAAGGACAGAGAAAGGATATTATGATTAACAAATATTGAGTCAAAATATCATAAAAGCAAATTGAAGACAATGGCCAAGGTAAATGAGGTAAATACAGTGGAAACCAAGTTAAGAGATCACATTCTAGAGTATCAAGCAATGTGAAAAATTTGCATCTTCTCTTTCTAATAAGTCCAAAGCAGTATCTGGTTTCTGTTTTTTCCTCTACAATGCTTCCCTCAAAACTCTGCCAATAATGTCTAATTCGCTAAAATGCATTTGCCCATCCTCTGCATTGTGCTGCTAAATCATCTTTATAAATATCAAAAATTGCTCAAAAAATTTTAATTACCAGTACATACAATTTAAATGTGTTCATAGACTGTATCCCACTTGCTGAAGACATTATCTAATTGGACTAGAATTAGATCCCCTATGTCACTTTTTCCCTTTTCAAGTTCCTGCACTTTCCTCCACATGTTCTGGGAATATTCACCTGCTTTGGCTCTCTGGCGCTATGTGATTCTTTCTTTCCCCATTCCTTTGTGCCCTCAAGATGTTTTCCTCTAAGACCTTTCTTCTGTTTTCTTACTTTCCCTGTCTTGCTCTTAGCAGAAGATTTTAATGACTGCTATGTTGATGTTATCCTCTCACTGGAAAAATCTGCAATCTGAAAGTCATAGTTTTACATTCTTAAGTTTCTTTGACTTTCTATATGCTGGATCAACAACTCTTCTGGCTTAACTCTCCACAACTGGCTTCATGCAGTTCAGTTAGTAAAGAGCTGATTGTGTGTTGCTCCGTGAGGCACTTTTTCTTCTCCACCTTTCTTCGTTTTTTGTTTTTTTCCTCTTCACTTTGCACTCCTGTGTGGTGTATGTGTGTGCCAGTTCACTCATGAACTCTCGCTCTTTTTTACTTTTTTTTTATTATGTCTCTGTTTAATAGCCGTCTCAGGTGCAGTTGGGGAGGTGCTTTGAATTTGTTCTTACAAAGGCCAAAAATCTGTCATTATTGTTGATTTCCTTTTACTGTATCCATTTTTCATTTCATCAATGAAAAAATTATCACAAAAAGGTACTATAAAAAACACAAGGGACTAGAAATCTGGAAAGAGACAAAAAGGGTAGCCAAAGTTCACTTTAAAAGTGAACCTGGTAACAAATGAGTCCCTGGTGTTTACTCAGCATATCCTTTTATGAAGGGTGAAAAGTAGCAAGGCCAAGTGGGAAAATGCGTGAGCAGCATGATGCAAGATGGATACCACATTTGTTACAAAAGAATTAAAGATGTTCAGGTAGATTTGGATGGTGCATCAAGCAGAAAACACACATTGCTAAAATCAGGGTATCTTTCCAATGTAATAAAATTTGAGTACAGCAGAATGCCATGTAATACTCCTTAAACATTTTAAAGCTGCTTTTGACTGATGATTATATTTATCAAATTGATTTTAACTAGAAGTAAAGGAAAATGAATGTAGATAGATTCCCCTCTCAAATAAGGTCTCAAATAAAGGGTTAAGTCACTTTTAAGCTAAAGGCAGTCCTTAAGAGGGGAAAAGGAGAACTTTTTGCCCAGAAGTATTGATGAAGGTAAAGTGCTACACTGAATGAAGTGCGCAATCCAAAAATAAAATAAAGTGATCCTGAAAGTGACTGATTATTAAATGAAAGAAGAATAGTAATACTATATTGGGCTTATCTATGGTTCATTTTAAAATTTTCTAAGAAAAGAGGTTCAAATGTTTTTAAATCTAGAAAAGGGTAAGATTCATTATAGATAAATGAGCAATGCCAAGAGAAAGTAAATAAAACCTTGAAAGTGTTTAATATATTTTAACCTTAAAACCTATATATGGAAATAATGAAGCACTGAGATAACCTTAAGTAACCTGATTGTGTTTTGCAGTTTATTTATTATTCATTCACTAGAGTGAAGCTCAAAAGTGTGTTTTTATATATATATATATATATATATATATATATATATATATATATATATATATATATATATATATATATATATATATATATATATATAAAGAGAGAGAGAGAGATGGACAGGGGTTAGCATTTGCCACATAATTATTTGCAAACTAACGAGACCAATGATCTTAGTCTTAATCAGAAATGTATGACTTGATATGATCTGTAAATTCAAAACCATTTAGGTAGCGGCAACCTGATCGGCACAGACCCCCTCCCAAACCCTTCTTTTAAAAATACCCCATGACACAGTACATACATGTTCAAGATTCATAATCAAGTGTAGATTCTTACATTTGTAAACAACAGGTGGAGAATTTACTGTTGTTTATATCTAGCTCTCTATAGCACGTTTGTTTTAGGACCGTAGGCCCATGTGTTTCACTGGTATGAAATATTTTAGTACAATTCAACAACTATGTATTAGCAGCCTGCTAACGCATGTGTATTTTGGTTTTTAGTGTGATAAATACAGAAAGGGCATAATTGATGGTTCAGCCTGTAGCAGTTTGTGTGACAAAGAAACACTCTATCTAGCAAAGTGCCTGTCAACAAAACCTAACAACCAGGTAAGAACCACTCTTATCTTCTTTGTCACATTTATGCCTGTATTCATTACACCAAACTGCTGACTAAGAGTACTTTTGTAAGCCTAATTCGCACTGGTAATGAAATGTTATAACCCATTTGATGACTAAATATGACAGGAATCTGCCTTGCTCTTATGATGGCTTTTATCACATCTTGAGTTTAAAAATTAAGAGTCTGGAGGACAGAGTAAACATTTCTGTGGTTAATTTGTGTGCTTGAGATTTCTTTGGAAGACGTTTTTTGTCTGTTTTCTGATTTGCTAATAAGAAAGTCCTTTAATTATTTCTCACTCTTTTTCATTAGATATAGGAAGTCCTGTTGCCAAATGTTCTGTTTCATATGGTAATATTTTAGTTCTGTTATTTTATTACATCTTAATTTATTGTGCTACACACAGAGAGAAGTAACAATAATTTAGGGAGAAGCAACAAAGGTAATCTGACTTAGAGTTCTTTGCATTTTTTGCAAATAAGGTCATAATGTCCTTATTTACTGTTTCATTAAGTATTTGTAATCTTCTGTTTGGCTTAAGAATGTACAAATATACGCAGCAATACCAATTCATAAATGATCTATTCCAGGTTTACACAGGCAACTGGGGAGATCTAGAAGGTGTAGTGAAATGTCAGATGGAGGAAATTGTCCGTTTCGACTTGGGGGCAGAAATGGAACCAAGAAAAGAAGCTATTTTATTTGATAAGCCAACTAAAGGGACCTCTGTTGAGAAATTTAAGGAAATGGTCTTAAGTCACTTAAAGGTACAGTGTTCTGTTTTTTCCTTTCTTTTTTAAATTAATCAAATCTGTTTTTTTCGCTTAGTGGGTCAAGGGAAGCTGACATACAGTATATTGAAATTGGGCAGCCTCAGGGATGAGGCAGAATCTTCTTTTTTATTCTGTAGGATTTACACACACACAAACACTTTCTTCTTTCTAGGCTAGTTCACAATTATCAATTTACATGTCTTTCTCTGGAATGATAGCAACTTACTGTATTCATAGCTGTTTCCAGAAAGAAAACCAGTTAATAAATGGTCCATTTATAAATACAGATTAGAGAGATGGAAGCAATTTGACTGGAGTCTTTTATTCTAATTAAATATGTACAAAATGCATACATTTCCATTAGTGTTGACATACTGTATTTCCTAACTAGTTCAATTTCAGTACCTTGTAATGGTACAGGCTGCTGCTTTTAAAGAGAGGTTGATTGCGTTGCTGCACCCACCACACCACAAGCCACCTGGATTGGGACCCAAGTGCAGCGGGTGACAGTTCAATACTACACTGAAACAGTGTGCGTTTTTTTTACAATAGATGAAATGCCAATCCTGCCACCAACCCCCAAGTTTTCCCTGTAAGATGGAGGACCTGCTTGGATGCAAATGTGGCCATTGGTGCCACGGCCCACCTGCCAAGTTGTTTGCCTGCCAAAGGTAAAGTCATCCCTGATGGAGGATCACAGGAATCATGGGAAAGAGGGGTCCTTTCATCGGAGCAATGTTTCAGCCGTGGCATGGCCAAATGGAGATGCAGCTAGATGGGTGAGGTCTCCAGGACTCTAAAAATATCCAAACCTAATTATGTCATATCATCTACTGTTAAACCGTAATTCTAAAATTTTTATTATGCTGTCTTAAGGAATTGTTCTGTTGTGTATATTGTATTGTATTGACCCCCTACTTTTGACACCTACTGCACGCCCAACCTACCTGGAAAGGGGTCTCTCTTTGAACTGCCTTTCCCGAGGTTTCTTCCATTTTTCCCTACAAGGTTTTTATTGGGAGTTTTTCCTTGTCTTCTCAGAGAGTCAAGGCTGGGGGCTGTCAAAAGGCAGGGCCTGTTAAAGCCCATTGCGGCACTTCCTGTGTGATTTTGGGCTATACAAAAATAAACTGTATTGTATTGTATTGTATGCAGATTAACATCACACCTGGGACAAAGCAATTGCAGGTCAAGTGCCCAGTGGACTAAAGTCACTTCTGGCGTTTACGGGATTCAAACTGGCAACCTTCTGATTGCCAGCACAGATCCCTAGCCTCAGAGCCACCACTCTAATCTCAGTGCACTTTGTCAAAGCATCATTAAAGTAATCACCATAGCCAATACACAGTGGCTCATTCTGTCTAAATCTGAGAAAAATGAAAACAATGATGTTTGGCTGTGGGCTAAATACAGCACAATACAATTTATTTTTGTATACCCCAAAATCTCACAAGAAGTGCCACAATGGGCTTTAACAGGCCCTGCCTCTTGACAGCCCCCAGCCTTGACTTTCTAAGAAGACAAAACAAAAGCTCCCAAAAAAACCCTTGTAGAGGAAAAAAATGGAAGAAACCTTGGGAAAGACAGTTCAAAGGGGAGACCCTTTCCAGGTAGGTTGGGCGTGCAGTGGGTGTCAAAAAGAAGGGAGACAATGCAATACAATACACAGAACAGAACAAATCCTCAATACAGTATACAAATAAAAATGTTACAAGTACGGACCAGAATTTAACAGTAGATTATATCACATAATATGATTTGGATTTGTTTAGAGTCCTGGAGACCTCATCCATCAGGCTGCCTCCCCCATTTGGCCATTCCATAGCTGAAATAGCACTGGGCCAGCCAATCCGATGAAAGGACCCCACTTTCCCACGATTCCTGCAATCCTCCATCAGGAATGACTTTACCTTAGGCAGGCAAAATAACTTGGCAGGTGGGCCGTGTCACCAAGTGCCACATTTGAGTACCGAGAAGAGAAACAGAATAGGTGAGGGTTAATATTCAATTATAACTCTCATGTTACTTATGTTTTAGTGCTAATGACTAACAACAGAGATGCAGTCTGTACTGTTAATCAGCAGCTCTAGTCAGGATATGCTAAACTGAAGTATTGAGTCTTCAGCCGGGATTTAAAAACTGAGACTGAAGGGGCATCTCTTATAGTAGCAGGCAGACCATTCCACAGTTTAGGGGCTCTGTAACTAAAAGCTCGACCTCCCACTGTTATTTTATTAATCCTTTAAATCCTAAGCAGACCAGCATATTGAGATCTTAATGTGCGCTCTGATTTGTAAGTCATGATAATTTCAGACAAGTAAGCTGGACCTTGGCCATTTAATGCTTTATATGTTAAAAGGAGGATTTTGAAATCTGCCCTAAACTTAACCGGGAGCCAGTATAAGGATTTAAGAACTGGAGTTATATGTTCATACTTTCTTGTTCTTATAAGTTATATGTTCAGACTTTCTTGTTCTTACAATAATTCTTGCAGCAGCATTTTGGATTAACTGGAGGCTCTATAAAGAACAGTTTGAACATCCAGTAAACACCACATTGCAGTAGTCAATCCTACTAGAAATAAATGCAGGAATTAATTTCTCTACCTTCAGTTTGTGTTATCTATTCACTTGTCGTCTTGCCATAACATCTCCATCCTGTATAAATTATTTTGCAGTCAATTTACAAATTTACAAATTCTTTCACTGTTCATTTTGGAAATTGTAATCAACAGCAAAATAAAATATTACAGGAAGGTGTTTTCAATACCTATTTATACAGTATCTTACAACCCTAAAATGTATCTGTAATACATACCTTGATCCTTACCACAAAACAAAGGATGGTATATTTACGATCGACAATGGAACCATGGCCATGTGTAAAACTTATTCATCAATTAATTAATTAATGTTCATATATAAAATCAATTTTCTTTGATTTGGGTTTACGTTCAGTGTTTCACTGATTGATTTAAATAACTGCTTGTTTACTCTTTAATACTGAGTTTAATTAACTTGTTCACTCACAACACCAACTTGACAGAGTTTGAGCAGTTTTGTGAAGAAGAATCGAGAAAAATCACAGTGTCCAGATGTATAAAGCTTATAGAGACCTACACACACAGACTCAAGGCTGCAATTGATACGAAAAGTGCATCTACTAAATACTGACTTGAAAGGCGTTAATACTTACGCTTTAGACCACTTTTTCAGAAACCTTTTTCACTTTGATTTTAAAGAGTCTTTTTCTGTTGATCAGGGTCATAAAAGCCAAATTAAGTTCACTGGAGTTCAATGTTGTCTAACAATAAAATTTGAAAACTTCTAAGGGGGTAAATACTGTTTATGGTACTGTAGGTATTCTTACTGTTGCTCCGGGTCTCACCACTCTCCAGGCGAGAGGGTATCTATGAACCCAAGGCCGCTGCAACAGAAACAAAAGTTAATTCAGCTTTGCTAAGGGGAACTTCCTGTCTTCAGCTGAGAAAGCAAGCCGCTTGACTTCTACTGCAACGGGAAGGATAACATATTACATATCGGCATGCTTTCTCCTGGCCTCGCTGTGCCCATTTACACATCCTGCCCCCCTGAACATTTTACTTCCTCACACAGACACTCACCATGAACCCAGGGCCTTTGAGTCAGTAAGGCAGAACCAGTTTAACTGAGGAATAGGAGACCTCCCCTGTTAAGGAGAGCAAGCAGAACACTTGACTTCAATGCAGCATCTGCGAGGGTGTCATATTACAGTGACTGGCTCTCTGCTGTGTTTTCTCATCTAATCCCCTCTTACACTATACGTCACTTTTTGTTTCAGAGCCATTCGTTATGACTGAGATTGTAAAGGTCATAGTACTCAAAATAAGACTCCTCCACCTCAAGTTATAGACAAAACTGTTCTTCAGGTACAGAGAAAACAGTGGAGACGATATGAATAATTTACCCAGAATTAAGAAAGAAACTGAAATATCCTTTATGGGATTTTTTTCAGCTCTCAAACTCTTTTAACATGTTTATACCATCCAGGCAGATTTGCCGTGCTTCTTTTCCAACTTAGGATAGCAGTTTGCAGGCAAGGGACTTTGATAAACATGTAGAGCAGGAGTGTAAATGAAAATGCAAAGTGGTTGACAAGGTCTGAAGGGGAACACACAAGTAGCAGATTATCTCCTGTATATCATGACCACAATTTTAATTTCTATTTGAAGTACACAAAGACTGGGTGGAAAAAATCAGAGTTCACTGTCGTTTTATGCTCATTCATTCAACAGAGTGTAGTTCCAGCATAACAATATCTAGAGACACCAAAATGCAAACAGGAAATGAAGTGGAGGGGAGTCAGGCTTTTTTAAAATGCACAAGTAAGAATTTCAAGTGTTATTGGTTGGAGCAGATTAGTAAGTGACAAACGGAATGCTTGTCTACATTCACTGACTAGAAGAAATGCCTGCACTGCTCTCCTCATATGACTGTGCCACCGAAGTTTCAACTTTGGGGCAGCCAGGATTACAGAGTATCAAGTAAGTGCTGTCCACCATCTATGGGTGTTTCATGCATTTACAGTGTGCATAGAAAACAATCACCTCCTTCAAAATATTCACACTTTTGTTGTTTTGCAGAAATGAAGACACACACAAAAAATATTTCACCATCTGTATTTACTCAGTGCAACTTATTGCCAAGTGAAACATATAATAGCAACCGTTGAGAAAGAAAAAAAAATGAAAACAATAAGAATCACTGAGATGGTTTAAGGACTACCCCCTGTGTTAGTACTTTGTGGAACCACCTTTTGCTTCAATTATAGCTATTAGTCTTTTGGGATACAACTTTACCAACTTTGCACATATAGACTGTGCAGCATTTACCCACTCTTCTTTACAAAGCTGTTCAAGCTCAGTCAAACTGGACCGTCACCATTGGTGGACTGCAATCTGCAAGTGATGGTACAGATTTTCAATAGGTATCAAGTCTGGGCTTTGACTACGGGCCATGCACGGACATTCACCTTTTTCATCTTCATTCAACTGTATGATCAACTTTGCTGTGTGCTTCAGGTCATCATCATATTGGAAAGTGAACCTTCTTCCCATTGACAACATTCTAGAAGAGGGCAGCAGGTTTTTCCTTAAGAATTTGACTGTATTTTGTCTCATCCATTTTTCCTTCTATCTTGACAAGTGCCCCAGTCCCTGCTACAGGGAAACACCCCCACAACAGGCTGCCACCACCTCCAAGCTTTACTGTAGGCATGATGTTCTTTGGATGGTAAGCTGTATTGACTTTCTACCAGATATACTATTTGGCGTTGATGCCAAATAGTTTGATTTTGGTCTCATCTGACCACCTTTTTGCATGTAGCCTCAGAATCTTTAACGTGCGTTTTGGGAAAGCTCAATCCTGTGGCCTTTTTTAAGGCGTTTTTCTTGCAACCTTCCCATACAAGGCACATTTGTGGACCATTTGTAACATTGTTGTTACAAGCACACAGTGACTACTCCTTAACAGAAATTCCTGTAACTGCTTTAAAGTTGCCAAAGGCCTTTTGATAGGCTCTCTGACAAGTTTCCTCCACACTCTTTCATCTAGTTTGGATGGACAGCCTTATCCAGGAAGGGTCCTAGCAGTACCAAAGACGTTACATTTCTTGATTATGGACTTTACTTTGCTCAAACAGATTGATAACGCCTTTGGAATTTTTTTTGTTGTTTCCAACTCCTGACTTGTGACTCTCCACAACTTTATCTCAAGAGATCTTTTGACAGTGCCTTTGCCTCCCACAGTTGATTGTTTGCTTTCAGCTACACTTCCAACCACTGGAATTCTGTAGGAATAGCTGTTTTTATGGCTAAACTAACCACAATAATTACAACTGATCACAGGTGGAAGCCACTTAGCCTGGTGGGCAATAGAGAAAATTATTACTTACAACTGATGGGAGTTTACAGTTATTTTTTGGCGAGTGATCCTTTGACCACCTTAGTGATTGTTTTTTTATCTGAACTGTTACTATTATATGTTTCGCTTGCTTTTTATAAGTTGCACTGAAATATTTTTTGTATGTGTCTTCATTTCAGTCTGCAAAGCAACAAAAGTGAATATTGGGGTGGGGGGATTCTTTTCTATACATACAGTAACTGAACTCCAAATTTACTTATACAGTCATATGAAAACGTTTGGGAACCCCTCTTAATTCTTTGGATTTTAGTTTATCATTGGCTGAGCTTTCAAAGTAGCAATGTGTGTTATGGAAACAGTAGTATTTCAGCAGTGACATTAAGTTTATTAGATTAACAGAAAATATGCAATATGCATCATAACAAAATTTGACAGGTGCATAAATTTGGGCAACAGAGATATTACATCAACACTTAGTTGAGCCTCCTTTTGCAAATATAACAGCCTCTTGACGCCTACTATAGCCTTTGATGAATGTCTGGATTCTGGATGGAGGTATTTTTGACTATTCTTCCATACAAAATCTCTCCAGTTCAGTTAAATTTGATGGCTGCCGAGCATGGACAGTCTGCTTCAAATCATCCCATAGATTTTCGATGATATTCAAGTCAGGTTACTGCGACGGCCATTCCAGAACATTTACTTCTCCCTCTGCATGAAAGGCTTTGTAGATTTCAAACTGTGTTTTGGGTCATTCTCTTGTTAGAATATAGAACCCCTGCGTAACTTCAACTTTGTGACTGATGCTTGAACATTATCCTGAAGAATTTGTTGATACTGGGTTGAATTCATCTGACCCTCGACTTTAACAAGGGACCCTAGTCCCTGAACTAGCCACACAGCCCCACAGCATGATGGAACCTCCACCGAATTTGACAGTAGGTAGCAGGTGTTTTTCTTGGAATGTGGTGTTCTTCTTCCGCCACGCAAAGCACTTTTTGTTATGACCCAATAACTACATTTTTGTCTCATCAGTCCAAAGCACTTTGTTCCAAAATGAATCTAGCTTGTCTAAATGAGCATTTGCGTACAACAAGCGACTCTGTTTGTGGCGTGAGTACAGAAAGAGCTTCTTTCTCATCACTCTGCCATACAGATGTTCTTTGTGCAAATTGCACTAAATTGTAGAACGATGTACAGATACACCATCTGCAGCAACATGTTCTTGCAGGTCTTTGGAGGTGATCTGTGGGTTGTCTGTAACCATTTTCACAAACCTGCGCATATGCCACTCCTGTATTTTTCTTGGCCTGCCAGACCTGCTGGGTTTAACAGTAACTGTGTCTGTGGCCTTCCATTTCTTGATTACCTTCCTTACAGTTGAAACTGACAGTTTCAACCTCGGAGAGAGCTTTCTGTAGCCTTCCCCTAAACCATGATACTGGACAATCTTTGTTTTCAGATCTTTTGAGAGTTGCTTTGAGGATCCCATGCTGTCACTCTTCAGAGGAGAGTCAATGGGAAACACAACTTGCAATTGACCACCTTAAATACCTTTTCTCATGGTTGGACACACCTGTCTATGAAGTTCAAGGCTTGATAGGCTAATCCAACCAATTTGTTGTTGCAAGTGATCAGTATTGAGCAGTTACATGCATTCAAATCAGAAAAATTACACGGGGATCCAAATTTTTGCACAGCCAGTTTTTCACATTTGATTTAATTTCATACAACTAAATACTGCTTCACTAAAAATCTTTGTTCGGAAAACACCCCAGTACTCCTAGTAAATGAAAGACATACCACTGTTATCTTTTTTGTTGAAAGTAGAGTAAATTATTATGCAGGCTGAGAAGGTTTCCCACAGTTTTTCATATAACTGTAGTTGTTCCACTAATGGGCAGCACGGTGGTGCAGTGGTAGCGCTGCTGCCTTCCAATTAGGAGACTCGGGTTTGCTTCCCAGGTCCTCCCTGCATGGAGTTTCCATGTTCTCCCTGTGTCTGCATGCTCTGGTTTCCTCCCACAGGCCAAAGACATGCAGGTTAGGTGATTGGCGACCCTAAATTGTCCCTAGTGTGTGTGTGCCCTGTGGTGGACTGGCGCCCCGCCCAGGGTTTGTTCCTACCTTGTGCCCTGTGTTGGCTGGGATTGGCACCAGCAGACACCTGTGACCCTGTGTTAGGATATAGCGGGTTGGATAATGGATGGATAGATGTTCTACTCTTTCTGGATTTTGGTACACACAGAGCAGGAGGAGAAAGTGTGTTGTGAAGTACTGCTGAGAGTAGTTAAATAGATAAATATAAGTAGTAACTGAAATCAAAGAAATACAATTGTTGCTAAGACAATAGAACATGAAGCTCATTTCATGTCAGCCAAGATACTGAAAGCCATATTTGAACATTCCTAACAGGAGCAAAAAGAGCCCAGCTAAGCTCCAATGAACTGACTCTGACAACCCTCTTGTTGAGGATGTTTCAAAACTAACAGCATTCCCAAAATTGCTTTATGTAACTCAGGATCACAGGACCACATCCAGCCTCCACAGTTTCGGACACAACTGTATTTAGTATTTTTGAGGAAAGTATTTGTTATTGTTGTTTTTTTTTTTTTTTTAATTTTTGAGTGGAAGGTTTAAAAAATAACAAAAAAGGCTCTTTCACGCTAGTCAGTTGTATTGGTCTAACATGTAATACATCACGACAGCTGTTTTTAAGGTTAATGACAATAAATTAACAGTGAATTGACTGCCTTTGTTTTGTATCTTTTAGGCTAAAGTTGGTGATCAAGCAAACTTAATGGATCTTGTCAGTCTAATCATTTCTGTAGCTGATGGAAATAAAGATGGTCACATATCCCTGCCAGAGGCGAAATCCACATGGGCACTCTTGCAACTCAATGAGTTTCTGCTCATGATAATACTCCAAGATAAAGAGCACACCCCCAAATTACTTGGATTCTGTGGGGACCTTTATGTCATGGAAAAGGTGCAGTATACCTCGTTGTATGGGGTTAAGATTCCTTGGCTCATCGAGCTCTTCATTCCCTCAGGACTTCGCCGAAGTATGGACCAGTGGTTCACACCTTCGTGGCCGAGGAAGGCCAAAATCTCAATTGGGCTTTTGGAGTTTGTAGAGGATGTCTTCCATGGGACATTTGGGAACTTTTTGATGTGTGATATGAGTGCAAACAATTTTGGATACAATGAAAAGCATGACCTCAAAATGGTGGACATGAGGAAGATAGTTCCTGAAGTTAGTTTTAAAGATTTTATTAGAGACCGTCACTGTGATACTGATGATGACTGTGTCTATGGTTCCGATTGTAGGACCACCTGTGATCAGACCAAAAAAAGATGCACAACAGAAGTAGGCCAGCCCAACCTTGCTAAAGCGTGCCAGTCACTAAAGGACTACCTTCTACGAGGGGCCCCTTCAGAAATCCACGAAGAGCTTGAAAAGCAGCTGTATTCTTGTATAGCGCTCAAGGGAACAGCAGATCAGATGGAAATGGAGCACTCCTTAATACTAAACAATTTGAAAACACTGCTGTGGAAAAAGATTTCACACACTAAAGACTCCTAAAGTGCTGAAATGTTTTGTTTGTGTTTTACTTTTCCACCTTTTGAGACAGAAACTTTATAATGTGAATCCTGACAAATGCATTGGTACTGGTAGATTTGAATAAGACTGCTGGTGAGACTTTACGTGTGTTTGGGGGGGTGTGTGTGAGCGAGAGTGTGTGTGTGTGGTAGTACGCAGTGTACACAGGGCACTGCACCTCACGTGTTTCACAAGTATCAATTCATTTGTCCAACTGAGAGCCTAAGCCATTTTGAAGATTGTGCCATACAAACTGAAATTCATTCAGCTTAACTGCCCACACGTGACAAAAGGGATGTTCCCGGAACTTAGCGGCATGTTCTTGCTGTTCTTGCCTCAGTCTCTTATTCTTCATGTGTATATATGTTGTTGCTGTAATGTTTTACAATTTTTATCTAAGAAACCACTATGAAGTGCTTACTGTGGTTAGTCATTGCTGCTGTTCCACAATGGATTACTATGTCTAGAACGTTCTAATGTTTACGTACTAAAACTTTAGCATGACAGATTTGCACATTAAAGACACTACACAAATTAAAGAAGCTCACATTACCTTTTTGTGGTACCACATTAAGCAGCCCAGATGTTTTGTCCATTGAGTTTAATGTCCAGAAACCTTTGAGAATTCAATTCATTTGACATTTTGTAAAAATATGTTTATAGATTATACCCGACCCAAAAATTCACAAAATCCTCAATGCAACAACACAAATCTTAAACCAAAAGTGTTTTCACTAGAAAAATTCTGTTAGTGGGTGGCATTGGTTGCAATACGGCACGTTCCCTCTTAGAGAAGTGGCACTGATAAAAAATGACCTAGTGGCAATAAATAATTAAATAATGCCTTGTTAGACCATAAAAGGAATACGTACCAATTTTACATTAAATTGTAATAAAAGCATTCCTACAAAAAAAGGCGTCCATCCATCCATCCTTTTTCTAAACCATATCTAGAGCAGGGCTGTGGGAGGTGTGGAGCAAACATCAGGTGCAAAGCATAAACACCCCCTGGACGGCGCGACAGGCCATTGCAGGGTGAACACACGCACACACATATCAAGGACCAATTTCGCATCACCAATACAATTTTAATTACAAAAAAGGCAAGCCCACAAAATCAAACACATATTTATACTTGAATCACATTTTCTAACTGTAGTTAGAAATGAAATAAATAAAAAGGGTTGAGAATTGGCAGAGTGATCATGTTATTGCCTAAATGCAGGGTCACATTTACATCTCAAAACATCTTGCAAGAGTTTTAGACAGAAAGCCCGTCTCAGTTGCTGACAGGAGATGGCATTCAGGTAGAAACCGGCGTACACATTCTAGGGATGGCAGACACGTTTGACAACAATGAACTTGGAATAAGTTGTCGATTTGATGTAGATGGACAATATTCGTTACAAATCTTGTATGTTACGTGATCGTTCCGTCTACAGGAAGAAGCCATGAATTGAATGTGTTGGTGATGTTATGTGCTTTGGCCATTTCTGCAGCTTTGCTGTAGCGATGATTGGGGTATGTCCAACCAACAGTTTCTTAGGTTTCGTACCAGACTTTGAACGTCCTTATGATACAGTACGTCAGACAATACTCAGATTTATACATTTCTCCACCACTCTGTGAAAAGTGATGTTAAAACAAGCTGCAGTTGTTAGAGTGACCGACCGCACACACGCACGCACATACAGAATGTTGCAACAAGTGTGGATGAGCAGGCGTGTGGATGACGGATGTAAACTGCATTATTCTTGATGTTGCAAAGTGGCAGTAATGAAGTGCAGCTTAGTGCAATATCCTTAATATTTTACTCCTCCTTCGTTTCCTACTACTTTAATTATTATTATTATCTTTGGGGCGAAACCATAGCATTAGTTTCATGATTTTCTAAGGAAACTACAAAGAATTGTGAACTCCTAGTCCTCGCTGGGAGTGTGTGTAGACGCTTCAGAACTACTTCATGTCCTACTCTGGCACCGGACAAATTTTTGCCCTAGTCCAACTTCTAGGGGTAATTCTGAGATGGCCACTGGTCTATTTTTTAAGATATTAATTTTGAAATGCATCCTCCCAAGGTGCCATTGTTTGCTGGTTGTAGTGTAGGGCTGCCAGGCTAATGCTGGCAAGGTGCCTGGGAGTGTGCGACACACGATGTAACTACAGCGACGCTATATAGGTCAGCATCGTATACTGTCTCGGAGACAAGGGCCCCCTATAGACTAACTAGGTGGGTGATTAAGATAACTGAGCAGCCCACCCAGTGTGTTTAATTGCACATCCATAATCGGGATGAGGTGAATGAGCCACTCAAAGCAGAAACCTTAAATGTTATACATCGGTGTTTACAAGCGCAGGTAATCTTCTGGAGTTCTTCTTTGTCAAAACACTCCACTGTCATTAAACTGCACCAAAAAAGAAGAGTTCTGCGTCATCATCAGGCACAGTGAATCTAAAAAATAAGCATCAAACTTGTATTTTTATTTTCCTGTGTTTTATAAATACTACATTTAGTCCTTCATAAGATACCACTCACCCTATTTTTACGTTTCTGACTTGAGTTTGAACACTGGCCGCCATGTCACCCTATTTCAACACATCGATAGTAAACAGCTGACTCGTCATTAATACATTTCTGTTACCGAATTGCATGCAGCAGACTCTTCAGCTTGGCTGTGCGACTGAGCCCTGCAAAGGAGTGGCGTCCCAGGACGTCTGCTTTATGCCTTTCACCCAGTGCCGCTGGGATACTAGTAAGACAGTGAAGTGTTGCGTAGCGTCACTTGTTACTTTAAAAGATAATCGGACTACTTAGCGCACATTACCCTACTGCTCTCGAGATGGCGCTGCTGAGCTTAGCACTAAACGTTTGGCTCATCAACATAAATTGAATGATTTCTGAAATATTGACACAGATTACTTTAACCAGGAGAATGAATAATGTGATTTCCCGGGCACCTGCTTCAGGAAATGTATCTTCGTAGACACTGCCACCCATGGCTGGTGAGAATGAGAAGCTAAGCAGGCGAACAGAGTGCAGACATGCGTACTACAGAATCCTTAACCGTAGCCCATTTCAGAGTTTACATGGCCATATAAAGGGTTACTCTAACCAGAATATGGGCTTACATAGCATTTTATAAACCAGGTTTCTGTGAATAACCGGGTAATGAATGCGACAGTAAATGCGCTGACTGATTGACAAAGCACACACACAATGAGTGGAAGAAAACCTTCAGGTCAGCAGAGCATTTCCAGGGCTGTGGTGTCCAACTCTGAGCCCCAAGGGCCACAGTAGCTGTGGGTTTTCTTCACAATCAGCCTGTACACTGAAGCCTCCTCTTGTTTTTGACCTCTTCGCACTCGGTGTTGTGAAAGCATAATAAATGCACACCCAAATATGAAATATTCACATACCTGTACGTCATTTACTTGTTTAGGTCTGGCCCAAGATTATATCAGTTTGGTTTTTTTTTTATCTTTAAACCAGTAAATATGAGACACATTTATGGAATATTGTGTGCCAAATTAAATAAATGAAGGGCTCTTTTCATGAGTTTCATTGCCTGCATTGGTCACTGACAGTCAGGCCCAAGCACAGCACATGGATTGTTAGCAGATTTCTCATTTTATTGTTGTTGCCCTTTCTGGTTAAAGTGCAGGAAAGAAGCGCTTAGCTTGGCAGATGGAGGAAAGTCAATTTGTCTACTGCTTAATGCAGACCTCTGTGATTTCTTCATGGGCTTAATCCATCTTAAACTGTGGACCACTGCTTCATTAGCTTCTCTTATCCAAGATAGTGTCAATTCATGTCACAACAGCACTGTGTGTTTAACAAATTCACTGTTGCAGCTCTTAGTGACTTCATATTTGTGCCTCTTTTAATATAAGAAAAGTAGCCTGAAGGGCCACCTGCAATCAGCCAAAAATAACTGACAGCAGCAGATTACCCCTTAGGAATCAGTGCAGCCCCCGGGTGACTGGGACCAAAGTCAGGTCAGAGCAGTCCACATCCTAGCATGGAGGGTGCGCATGGAGCACAAACATCAATAACGGCACTTTGTTTGTCGAATTTCATAAAGTGTTCAACTCGGTTATCAAGCTGCCCTGTGGGATATCCTAGAACTTTGCGGGATCCCATCATGGTTGCTGCATATAATGGCTGGCCTGTACACTGGTGCTGTGAGAAACCCTTTGTATTTTTCCCAGTTAATACTGGGGTTCGTCAGAGGTGTGTTCTTGCTCCTACTCTGGGTGTTGGGTGCAGTGGCTGTGGGGCATCTCTTGGCAAAGAAAGATTCACTGATCACTGGGACAAAGCCATCACCAAAGGACAAGGAGGGTAAGTAGTAATAATGGCGTATTTAAAGTTGCTTGGAAATGTTCTATAAAATGCTCCAAAAATTAAGGCTACTTTGAAATAAAACCAGCAGCAAATAAAGTAACTAGATCAGTGGTCCCAAACTCGGGCCGAGGTCCCCTGTGGCTGCAGGTTATTGTTCCAACCAACTTCAGTTTTTCATTGGACTCTCAGCTTAATTAAGAGAGTCGTTATTTCCCAGATTCTGTGTTTTGGAGTCAATGTAGTAATTACAAACTAAGTTTGGTAGATGTTTATTAAAATGTAATAAGCAGTTATATGGGAATACTAGCAAAATACCCGCGCTTTGCAGTAGATAAGTAGTGTTATTAGGGTTATTAACTTGTGGATTTGCCTGCGAGTATTTGGCGGCAGCATCACAAAGTTGTTTGCGTCTAGCTGCATCAGAAAATGTACCACGATGTCTGATACACCTCCTTTTTACGGTTTTCTCACAGTTTGGATTGCTGCTGTCATAATCGGTTTGACTTTCATGGTTTGTTTCAATCACGACAGTATTTGTAGGACTTGTGTTGAAGTGACATTCGGCATCTGTCAAACGTTGTAAGTATACAACCAGTTTCATCGATAACTTCACATCCAGCTTTTGAGAGTTTAAACATTCATAAACATCAAAGTGTCCACTACTGAAATCGTCACATGTGAATCTAAGATGTTTAAGAGGCATTGGCGGTTGTCGAACGGTGTAAAATATTTGGCCATTTCGGTACACTTGAAAGCGACAACCAAACAATTCAGTGGCAGCCATCAATTCACATGCAGAACCATAGGTGAAGGGCTTAAGCATTTCACTCTTATAGTACTCCTGTGTAGAATAATTATCTCCTGTACCGTCATCAGTCCACACCTTGAACCTGTCCCAGTCATTCAATACATAAGACACAATGTTCCTCCAGATATCAAGAGTGAGCCTGATATGGCCGTGCAATATGTAACAAAGAGAATGGAAAAGGTAGGTGCCATCTCCGGGCACGGAAACCACTCGGTAAGTGACAGTTCTTTGATCGATGGTGATCACCTCGATAGACATGGTAATGGGGGTACGGTTGGAATGATAAAGGAAATGGGTACCTGAACAATGTAAAGTAAGTCTAAAATACCTAAACAATAACTATAATCGTAATAAATGAACAATAAAACAGTGGAGAAGCTGTGGATTAAATAAAAAGGCTGTAGTTATCAGCAGGGAGACGTGAATCCCGTGGCGAAGCAAGGAAGGGAATGTAGAGACTGGAGCGACAGACGACCTTATATAGGCCGGCAGCCAACAACGTGGGAGGCGTTGGAATGGGGACCCAACGCCGCCTCACACGGTGACCGAGCTGCAGGCTATGGACATATATATGTACGCAAGTAGGATTCAGTTATGACTATTACGTGTAGAATTTCGAAATGAAACCTGCTTAACTTTTCTAAGTAAGCTGTAAGGAATGAGCCTGCCAAATTTCAGCCTTCTACCTACACGGGAAGTTGGAGAATTAGTGATGAGTGAGTGCTTTGCCTTTTATTAGCATAGATGTAGGTTTGTTTTTTTAAAGTTGTTAACAGTATTTGTAACCTAACTTTCATTCTGCTTTTCCAGGTGTTCTGGTTATTTGATTGATTATTTACTAATTAGCAGCTTTCCTCATCCTGGGTGTCTGCTATGCTGGTTGTTCTCTATTGGAGTTAAAGGAAAAGGGAAAAATAATAGGAAAACAACAAAAGAGAGTTAAGCATTTATAGCTTTAGAAAAATATTTCTAGATGTCTTATAAATGTAAAACATACTGTTGTGTTTTTCTATATGCAGAATAAGAGAACAGTAAAAAAAAAAAAAAGACCAGCTAATTAAATGAGGAGATCAGTTCTTAAAGATTATTATCACCGATTATGAATCTGGTTGGATCAAAAACCAGCAGCCACAGTGGGTCCCCAGGACTGAGTTTGGGAACCACTGCTCTAGATTAGTGAAACTAAATCAAATGACAACGGTAGATGACATTACTTCTCAAGTATCTGCACTTTTCCTTAGGGTTATTATATTACGTATTTTTGTTTTCACACATTGATGACTCGCTTCCTTACATCCCTTCTCTTTTCCACTTGATTAGTTTCTTTCGTACAAACCTCTGCTCATTCCTTACATGATTAAGCAGATGCCAATTTCTAATTCCCCCATTATAAAGAAGTTATCCCCTTTTCAGAAAAATCCACCAATTTTAATCAACCCTGATCTGGGGGTCCATTGCATGACACACGGAGGCCAGTTTACAGTCACCATTTATCCCAGCCTGCATGACTTCGGGATGGGAGAGGAACATCCATGCAGAGAGCAGAGTACTCAAGCCAAGCTAACAATGAACAGGAATGAGATGTGATGGCGGGGCACTGCAGCTGCTGCACACTGCTCTGTGACTCGACTCGACTGGAGATCATGGAGGGGTTTGTCCACAAGGAGCTGAATGAGAGGCACTGAATACGGCAGGTGAGCAGATTTGGGTTTTCTATTAAACAATATAAATTTCTCTGTTTGATACATTCTTGTTAATCTGGGGAGTGGAGGCGTGTTTGCTGTTGCTCAATTTCCCCCTCTACACAACACCAGACCACCAGCATTATAAAAATAATCAGGGTAACTTTTTTTTTTTTTTTCTTCAGTAGGTGAACAGGAGGCTCACTACGAAGGTCTGGAAATCAAACTATTTATCAAAGAAAGAAGTTCAACAATGTGTAAGGATTCCTAAAGCCTCTGGTAATGTGCAGCGGCAACTAAGTGACAAGTAAAAAATGGACATCCAGCCATGATGGCCTCTAAAAGCAGAATTTCACACCCAGGTTTTGGGTGGGGAAAAGTTTTATAAAACAAACAAGTTGGATAACAAAACCAGATAACGTACAAGAGTGCAACAAAGTCAGAATTGGGCTGGAAGGAGGAAGTAAGGCCAGTACGTCTGATGGAGAGCCAGTTGATTAAGGAAGTATGGCTAGAGAAGTAGGAAAGGCACTATAGAACCATCAGATAGGTAGGAAGGAAATGTGCTATAAACACAATACAGGTAGGTACTATAACTACCAGACAAGAAGGAAGGCACTACATATCTTTGATAAGACACTTTTTTCTCCCTTGGATAAAAATTACAACCGCCACCCCCTTCAAAACACAAGAGCTCCAAACAAACAAAAGTACTACCAGTTTTGAGATAAACATCCAAGTACAGACTTGCATCCAGATTGATGTACATTCCACCTTTGAGATGCACTGTCATCCATACTGTGGATTTTAGTGTTTCCAGATGGTGTTCTTGGTTCATGTCAACCCCAGTGTTCATACTGAAGGTTCTTTTCAAGTCCCAAGTTTGAACGACACTTTCCGTCCCATGTGATAGAAGGACCCCAGCTCTGGAGTGACTTGAAGAGTGCAGACTGACTTCTGTCCTAATCAGACTCAACATGAATCACATGGCATCGTGGCACGTTTTCAGAAAACACGTTAACCTGTGAGATTGAAATACACGCCCACAGACATTAACTGTGAAAAATGTGTTGGGAGTAAACATGGAGTGTGGAGGCAGTTAAATGATTGTTTATTTCTTGAACTCAGATCTGAGCAGCAGCCCCTTTTCTTTTTCAAATGATGCCTGACAGTTTATTTCACTTCACAAGCAGGGCAGTTAATGGCAATAGCACCCACTGCATTTGAGACTTTTGCCTGTGCTCACCTCTGAAAGCTCACTAACATCAACTCACCTCAATTTCGAAGTTGTGGCTGTTAATCTCACAGACACAAGACACGCCTGAAGCCCACCAGGACTTGGGACATTCCATGTGAAGTAACCTCACATTCCTCTACTGCCTGCAAAGTACAGAATACAGTGAACAACTGAAGGATGACAGACATCATTTGAAATCACCCACATTACGCCATCGCCCCATTGTGGCCTGGGCACACCCGTGGCTTCTCAACATTGCGCTGCTTTGGTCCTTTCAAACAGTAATTTAATCAGCTGTATTAATGGAAGTTAAATTTGACCACCTACTTAAAGAACAAAAAAAGTGTACTGGCCAGTATGAATTCTTGTTTGGAGTTTTGTTATGTAGTGGCCGGGGCAGTCATCAAATCACAAATTAAGTCCACTTCTAGGATACCTCGATTTAACTTCAGAACTTTGACCAGCTAAGTGAAATCATCCACTTGTCTCACTTAACAGGCAGGGTGCCACCAAAACAAAAGATTAATAAAGAGAACATTAAAGCTGTGCGACTGTTCACTTAAGACACTGAAGCCTTGGCAGTGTTCACATTTTGGGTGAATACCTACAGTACTGTATATTAATTTGAACATTTTCATCTGTCCCTTTAAACAACTGCCACCAGTTACGCAAAAAGGCCACTTCCAGGTATCAACTGCATAGTTTTTCCTATCAAAATGGGTCTCACTGATAACTGAAAAACATCTGCTGTTCCATATTTATTGGAAGCCACCTTCAGACAAATCAAAGTGCAAAAAGATGTGAAAGTCAAAACTCTTGCCATCATTACTTCACCCATTTGTAAATGTCTCTCTCATATTTCAACAGAACACTGCCATGTAGGCTCATGTATTCCAGGACTACGTACAGATCTACGTCTGCTCCAAGGCAGGTTCCTGCATGCAGTTTAGAGAAGCTGCAGCTTGACACCAAACCTACATGACCATGCAGGTGCCCTTTGATGCCTCCTCCCAGATTTATTGTAGAAGCGTACATTAAATTGTAAAGTGCAATTTTTACAAGGATGGATATAAACATCCACGTAGATGTGGAGAGATTCACACCGACAATGAACTGGTGTGATGGCGGGGCTCTGGAGCTACTGGACACTAGGCTGCGGCTCGACTGAAGATTTAGAGGGATTTGTCCACAAGGGTCAACTAAACTATAACCTGCAAAGCTGTCACCAAGTCCAAGTGTAACAAAACAGCAACCATCTGTGGCAGTGAAGGTTGTAGGAGGCAGCACAGACATGACAGGACGCAAATATAAAAACGGAATTTGCGCAACTGCATGATGCACATTAGCTTCAGTATTTTGAGTCACATAATTAATGTCTATTTTCATCTGCAACAGATTAGAGAAATTACATAATGGCCTTTATATTTGGTATAAATATTGACTGGCTGCTGGCAGGTCACAGAAATGTAAAATATTTGTTGACCAACTGAGTGAGGCAGAGGCCTAGCAGTTTGCAGAACATACCAGAAAGACACCATCAGATCAGCAATGGAACAGAAAGGTAATGACCGATAGGACCATAAGGCAGCATGCTCTCTTATCTTGATTAAATACCTTTGTGGCAATTTGTGGTCATCCAAGAGACAACTTGCAAAAAGCAAATACCCCATAGACGTTGTGAAAATATTTATTAAACAATCTTGAGGAACATTCTGAAACAGAAGCCACCATATTAGCTGTCGGCAGCAGCCTGTTCTTGGGCTCTGAGGAAGCTTCTCTTTTTCTGAGCAATACGATCTTTTCTCTGGGCCAGGGACATCTTGGCACGATTCCACCTATTAAAACAATGATTTAACAAATAAATAAATATGGTGGACACATAGATCAATATTCATTTCATCTTACATGTCACTGAAGAAACTGAAGGTAAATCAAGGGAAACTTCAGAAGCCAAGTTGCTTCAATACATGCTCAAATAATTGATTATGGACTACAGATTCGGAAAAATCTTGTAGTAAAACCAAAAGATAATAAAATTTAAATTTGCAGTCAACATTCAAGGGCTTTTAACAAAACTTGGGTTATTTGCATTAATTAGCAAACATTTGCTTGCATTGCCTAACAGAAACTTGTAAGGATTTTGCTGTGCAAATGATCTGAGATTCTTCAGGTGAGAGAGAGAGACTTGAGGTAAGTCTGCTGCAATCACTAATCAATCACAGCACCAGAGAGAGAGGTGACATGATTGGCAAATTCAAGTACAAATTTCACTGTATTCTATACAATACTGAACCAATAGAACCCTGGGAAAAATGATGAAATCCCTACGCTTAGAAGATGTTCATTCAGATATGACACACAACTCTTTTTTTCTTCTCCAACCTAACTGAAGGGGTTTTTTGGTCCTCCTGCCCATTCAACTTTACCTTTTTCTTTGTTACATACTATAACATTACTGCCTAATCTTGTTTGTTTTATATTAACTTCCTTTTATTTCATTGTGTAAAGCACTTTGAGTTACATTTTATGAAAACATGCCATTATAAATAATGAACATTCTGACACTGAAAAACATAATTACAACAATTTCATGTAATTTGTGAGGTAATGGCACATTTCTTTACCCAAACCAAGTAGAGAAAAAAAATTAGGGAATCGCCTGTTAATTTGCATTTCTAAAACAAACAAGCCAATTAGTCGGCATTTGCAACCTTGAGAAGCTGTGGCACCTGCCCGATTGACAGGAATCACAGCCACAAGAGAGAGAATTATTAAACTCCTTCAAGCTGGTATTTTTAACACAGAGCACAGCAAAAGATGGCGGTTGTTCCCAGTCAGCTGTTCTAAAATTTGGTGCAAGTACAAACAAAATGAGAAATTTGGAAAACAGAAGACATCAAATCATCAGGACAGAAAACTTAAAGCAAAATATACCTGAAAAACAGAAAATGCACAATAATAGAAATATACAAAAGGGCAGAGACAGGAGGCTAAGTTTGTGACTGAACTACAAGAAATCAGCTGGGATTTACAAAAAGAAACGTCAAACATAAACCATCATTAACACCTAAACAGAAGAAAATAAGATCACAGTGGCCTAAAGAGAAGAAGTCATGGACGATGGAGGATTAGATGAAAGCAATAGTGATGAATCTACACTGGTCAAGGAGAGGAGGTTGGAACTTCTGTTTGGTGCCATTCCAATGAAACAAAGATGACTACCTGAAGAAAACAAGCAAATTTCCTCACTCGCTGATATAGGGTTGGCATGTCAGGTAAAGGGCCAGGGAAGATGGCAAACATTACCTTTACAATAAATGCACAGGTGTACACTGAAAATTTGGACACTTCTCATTCCATCCAAAGTACACTTGGTGATGAAGTTATTTTTCAAATGACAAAGCATCTTGCCACAGAGCAAAGAATGTTAGCAGGAAAGGCATATCAACTCAATGACATGGCCAACAAACAGTCCGGATGTCAATCCAAAATATTTTGGGGGAACCTGATTCATGAGGAATATTGTTACATCATTAGTGAAGTCCATGCCTCAAACAATTTAAGCTGTCATAAAAGCCAGAGGAGGTACAACTAAGTATTAATTAATTAATTGCAATTTATTGGTTTAATTATTTCAGAATTTTTTTCTCTAGTTGGTCTGAACAAAAAAATGTGCCATTAATTACAACAATGTAATTTTATTTTTTTGAGGTATGTTTTATAATGCCAAAATGTTCCACTGTTAAATAAAATAGTTTTGGGTCACATCAGGGATTTATTTTTGTGCAAAAGTAAAACAGCTGAATGAACATCCTCCAAGAATAAGGATTCCATAATTTTTGCCAGAGGTTGTAAATTAAAAAAATAAATAAATAAAATCTGTATCTGTTCTGTTAACCTCAATAGCAAGACTCTTCTATTCAAGCTGAATAAAATACTTAGCTGCAAGAGAATGCTTCAGAGGGGTTTAAAAACAAAAATGGTTTCATTTCCTACCACAAGTTAAAGGAATATTCCACCCAAAAAATAATATTCAAGCTCAGCTGCAATGACAAAGGATGGGGGGAAAAATAACAAAACCACGTAACCTGTGGATGGTTTTCACGTGACTTGCCACGGTCCA
>NC_053167.1:71558613-71693613 GCF_016835505.1 Polypterus senegalus
ACAAATAGTTTAATGATTTTAAAAAACCTGCACTGATTTTATGTTCTATGCATTTGTCCTGCCAGTTGGAAGAATTCAGGCCTATATGTTTAAGCTGATTAATTTAGTGATTGATTTTTCTTGTAAGTGTATATAATAAAATCCTAGGGCTATGTGAATATCACTCCAACTCGTAACAATAAAATGCACCACATTTGTCATTACTACAGATCACACACCATGTCTGTGGTGTGCCATCTGTTGGAATGACAAATGCAATGAATTTTATCACTGCTTGCATTACAAAAAAGGTTCTAATAAACAGAGGTCTAATTAAACAGAGAACTATGTTAATTACTTAGATTTCAACTTGTCTAAAAGATGGGTATCACAGCCAGCAGTAAATAAAACAACACGAGACCCAAATTTCTAATTGCTCAGAATATGACATAACCAATCACATAATCTGCATCCTCAATACTTGCCTTTCTAAAACATACACAATTTATTCAGAACTGGTTACATCAAGAAACACAAATTTTGAGACATTAACTTGTTATATAATTAAGAGATCACATGGTAAAGCACTGCTAAGAAAAAAGATTTCGGGAAAACAAAAAACGCACACTAACTCATAGTGGAGTGAGGTATACTGTGCTTGAACAATCTCTCCAAGAGTGCTAGCACTTTCAGAAATAAGCAAGGACTGTACTGCTGCAAAATGTAACTACACTAACTCCATCCTTGCATGTAAAATTCATGAGCCTAATCATTTCCCATTACAATTTTCTAAGGAAAGCATCGGATTCTGTTGCTATTTTGCCAGCTTTCACTTCATTCTGATGTGGTATACTCACTTTATACTGCTTTTCAACAGAATACTATGTCAGTTACACCTATCAATCCATCTAAGTTATTAAACTGCTTTATCTACTAAAGAGGCAGAATGATTGATAGTTGCCCTGGGTAAAACTTGTCATAAAACATATGGTCTGATAGACAGCCTTGTCCATTCAGCTGTTCTCTTTTCCATTCTATTAGTTAGGACAAAACAAAAAACCTCCTTCAAGTCATACAGCTCCCACAATGCACTGTGTCAAAATGTTTATGTTTCAAGGCGACTACCAAAAAAGAATGGGTCACAACCTTGGATGCTACATTCTGCGACAGCCAGTCATTTTAGATATTTGATGGGAGCAGGTTTACTTTGTGATAAAGCTTGGAAGAAATTGCTGTTCAACTAAAATCTACTGCGTTATACATGACACTTTGATGCGACTCATCCCGTAGCACCCTTCAATGGATTAATTTTGCCCCCATACGTCACTCTAACAAAACATTTTTTTTGTTTACATTTTATTGTACTTTAAGCCTGAAGGAAATTACTTTGTTTTTCGCATACTTCTTGGGGTCAGAGTGCAGGGTCAGCCATTGTACAGCGCCCCTGGAGCAACTGAAGGTTAAGGGCCTTGCTCAAGGGCCCAGCAAAGTAGGATCTCTTTTGGCAGTGACGGGGATTCGAACCGGCAACCTTCGGGATACAAGCACAGATCCTTAGCCTCAAAGCCAGCAAGCAAGTCTGTTCCAGTACCAGATCACTGCCATCACTCAAAAACAACTACAATGATTCACTGAGATGCCATATTACCTTTTATTCTACACCACCACTCTGTATCATTAACAATGAGATTTTTACCCAATACCAATAGGTAAATGATGTTATGGGAAAATAAATAATTTGCGAATTCATGTAAATTTCAAATAATGACAAACCCCAAAACTATATTTGCCAAGTGAAGAAACTGGCCATTTTTAGGTCATGTTAAGTGAGCTGCAATGTTAAAATTTTACTTAGAATTGCATTCAAGTACCATACTGTATAAAATATAGCACACAAACTACTAAAAGTAACAAAAATATGGAAGCAGAAAATAAAATTTCCAATTTCCAAAGAATACATTACTAACTTTTCACATTAAGATAACTGCCTTTCAGTTCTCAGCACATTTTTGGTTGGTGCTTAACACAATTTTATTTTTGTATAGCCCAAAAATCACACAAGTGGTGCCACAATGGGCTTCACCAGGCTCTGCCTCTTGACAGCTCTCCAGCCTTGACTCTCTAAGACAAGGAAAAACTCCCAAAAAGGAAAACCTTGGGAAAAGCAGTTCAAAGAGAGACCCCTTTCCAGATAGGTTGAACATGTAGTGGGTGTCAAAAAGAAGGTGGTCAACAAGTCTGGACAGACAATTTAGTGGTCTGGAGTTTGATCAGGCCTGGTAAAACGGTTTTTTTTTTTTTCCCAAACACCACCACATACATATCATACTGCAGTGCACTTCTATAAATGACCAAGTCATTCAACTCACAAGAAGTGATCATGTTGAGCTTCCCAAATTCTCATCCCTAGCTAATCAAGTCCATTTCAAATACACCGAAATTTTCTGAACAGCAGCACATGCAACACAGCCTTGGTTTAATTTACCATGCTCCTACCTAATGGAAAACCTTCCATTCCCATATGCAAACGAAAAATCTTCAAGGTGTATACAGTTCACATAACTGCCTAAAAAATATTATGCCATCATTCACCTAAGCCTAAACATATTCTGGGCATCTCGTGTACAATAAAAAGTAAATTCCAAAAGAACAAGCCAGACCAAAAAAGATAATACACATTAATCCAACATCACTCTTTTAGATCAGATCGGGGCACAAACTATTTTTGATTGAGTGGTATATGGGAAAATGAATTTGAACTACTGCATTCTTTTAACCATGCCAAACTGTGTTTACTGAATTTTCTTTACCAACTGAAAAATAATTATTACAGTGGAACCTCGGTTCACAAACGTCTCGGTACACGTACAACTCGGTTTACAAACAAAAAGTTTGGCAAACTTTTGCCTCGGTTCACGACCACACACTTGGTATATGAACAAGCCAGTTTCCCTTTCAGTTTGTACATGTTCAGTCTCTCCCTGTGCATTTCCTGTGCAGCAAGCAAGAGAGAGAGCGCGAGACACACACACAGGCAGGCAGCGCAAGACAGCGCGACACACACACACACACACGAACAGGCAGCGGAGATGCAGACACACAGGCAGCGCGAGAGAGAGCTGGACGCATTAAGGTAGGAAGGCAGTTAAAAGAATGCACTGGGCTTGACTTCTGTTTCCAGAGATCTGCTTGTAGCATGGATTGTTGCAATGTTATTTTTCTTGGTGGTTTATTAAATTACGGATTTTTTCAAATGTTAATTTTTTTTCCCTGTGCTTAAAACTCATTTAAAAAGTGCTTTTAGCTTGCGGTTGGTAGTGCTATAGTGCGAACTATTGCAGTGTTAGTTTTCTCTGTTGTTCAAGGTTTTCTCAGTATTATTCAACGTTTTTACATTTAGTTTACTATTACACTGTGCATTCTATGGTTTAATTAACTATATTTGTGCTTAAAAACTTCGACCACAGTTTTGGAACAAATTATGGTCGTGAACCGAGGTTCTACTGTAGTCCCAAATCAGTAAACTCAAAATTTCAGATGCTAACGGATTACTTGAGTTTATTCCGGATACTTTTAACAACTGTTTAAAGTTGCTTTGGTAACAAGATTTCTTCCAGATCTTGCAAATATGTAATATTCGATCATTTTCCTTAATAAATAAATGACCAAGTATAATATTTTTGTCTCATTTTTTTTAACTGGTTTCTCTTTATCTACTCTTAGGACTTCAGTGAAAATCTGATGATGTTTTAGGTCATATTTATGCAGAAATATAGATAATTCTAAAGGGTTCACAAACTTTCAAGCACAACTGTAAATCCTTACTTTTCTGCACTATACATTGGTATTTTACAAGGCCAGCACCAGGTTAGAAATCTGTAAAGGGCGCTTGAAATTCTAAATAGGGTGCAAGGTCATTATAGTTAATGAAAACAAAAATCAAAACTAAAGCTATTATAAAAAAAAATAAAAAATACATAAAAGAAAATAAAATTAACAAAACAGAAATGAAAAACAAACTAAACGAAACTATTAAAAGTAGCTGGAAAGACTAACGGAAATAAAATAACTTACTAAACATAACTTTAGTTTTCATTTTTGAATGAACATTCTTGCTGTTAGTTTACCCTTATAACTTTTAACTCTAAAACGTAAAGTTATCCACCACGAGCCACCTGCATATATTCATCCAGTGATCGGCGGCGGCAGGTGAAGGAGGACGGGTGTTCACATAGCATTTGCGGGAGACAGAGCAAGCGGAATACATGCGTAAAGCGTGTGAAATAGAAAGCAATTTACTGTGCCGCCTTTCCTTGAACTTGTTGTATATCAAGATGTAATTCAAACGCCCGAAATCGGAATGTGCTGATCAGAAAAATGTTTGTTTATTTCTCAGGTGCCTGCATTTTGTTGACAGTAATTCACCTACCACTTCACACAAAGTATAGCAATCATGGGAAAAAAAAAAAAAAAATCAACCTTGATATTTTGACAAATCTTCACGTTTTACACCTTCCTGAGTCCGAAAATAGTTTTTTGGAATTATATCTGTGTGTGTGTGTAAACACGATATCTCAAAAATGAAATTAGATAGATGGATGAAATTTGGCTTGCGCTTGTTACTCCAGAATTGTAGATCTGTATTAAGGTTTGGGCCAAATCCATCAACCGGAAGTGGTACTTTCCTGAACACATACTCAATTTTATTTTTTTTTAATTCATGCATCTGCAGAGTCTGATTTATTCAACTTTAATAATATATTGAACAATTATAAAAGTGATTTATTGTTGATCCTTCTTTAATGTACATAATATAATCATCATCTTGCGGTCTACTCTTCAAATATCCATTCCCATATCCGAGTACACGAGAAAGTATAGGGTGACCTCTCCCAATTTTTTAAAACGGCACTGATCAAGAGACTGACAAAGTCATCATACAAGATCTGCATATTGTTGTTGACTAATCACTTTTACTTTAAAAACATTTAACAAAAAGATACAAACCTTGTAAAATTTCCAAGTTGGCAATGTCTCTACTGAACTACATGTAGGTAGGTGAAGTGAGTCTGCCAAGTGATGAAAAGCTAAACATACTAATTTGGTTTTTGTATTTATTCTATATTAATTATGTTTTTAGTTTATATTCACAGCCCAAAATACCCGATATTGTGAAAGTAATCCAGTAGCAGAATGTTTTAAAATGTCTGTCCCCATTTTTTCAATGTTTCTCTCTCTCAAAACAGATAGTTGAAATATCATTCTTTTTGTTCTTAACATCGGCCATATCATACATATTGCATACCAGGGATTTTTCCTACCTTGTATCCAAACCTGCTAGGGTAAGCTCCAGGTTTCTGTGATCTTGCTCTGGATAAACAGGTTTAGATAATGCATAAATTGTTCTTAATCTCAGATGCTGTCTCAGTCATGTTGTGCCTGTCCATCCTCTTATTACCTGCTCTTACACTGTCCATTATGGATTTACTTATGCATACTTATTTTCTTATGCATGGGCTAGTCAAGTCTCGCTGCCCCTAACCTTCAAACTACATGCTTGTTTTTCTTTGTTTCCCTCAGTACAGCTAGGTGGGGTCTGCACACTGATTCAAGTCTAAGAGTCCTGTTCTTCGTTAGCCCCCGTAATTTTCATGGGCACACCTGTCAGAACACAGTAGAATCTCTTATATATCTCTTTTCAGGCCTGCAGATGCAAATTGTCTCTACAAATTGTTTGTGACTGAGATGGAATCAGAGATTAATATGGCTGGTAGAAAATAAAGCCCAATGTTTGAGATTTTTGAAAGTAATATTGAAGGCATTCATTATAAGCACATTGTCGGTAGGGCAGGATATGTTGTGTGCTGTAGACATTTAGAGTAAAAAACCCTCACACCTTAAAAATTCACCTAGTTTTCATGACAAATTGGCCCATTCTGGGCAATAAAAGGAAAAGAAAAAAGTGCCAACAGTCAGCGCAGATTTTTGCAGCACAAATATTTTTAGTACCTGGTTTTGATTATGCTTGTTTTTATCAGACAAAAATAAAACCAAATAGTAAAGTGTGCTGAGTTGTGTAGTAAGCTTCCACCAAAATTAAACTCTTATTATATCCAAACCAGTTTATTCTACAGTTCTGTCTCATTGTGACACAAAAACTAAATTTCATAGTAGCTCTTTAACCACACCATAATTACTAAAACAGAAACTATATATAGTATATATAATTGGGTTTATTTTAAAACCTACATATATATGTTCGGTATCATTCTTTTCAGAATCTAACGAACTTTAATGTGATGTTGTTAGATTTTCAGATTCTTATTCAGTTTTTAAATTATAAATGAAAAATTATCAAGAACTCGCATCTCGAGAAACGGGGACTTTGTGCCAAATGATTTAACCACGCCCGGAGCCAGAAATAAAACACAAGCACTAGGACAGCTGCCGTGCAGGCTTTTAAATGTTCGACGCGCTGCATGTTTAAAAGGGGTTTTGGAGGAATGACCGCATCTCCTTGGGGTACACTCAGCCCCACTCTTCACAACGCGAGTGGCAGACACGTAAAGTGGCTGGCGTGCCAAGCAAACATGGGGACCTCCTAGTATAAAAATAAAATAGAAATGTCTTGGTACATTAAAAACTAAAAATACACAATGAAGGAAAACAAAATAAACTGAATTTCCAAGTAAGGTCAGAAAAAATATAGAAATAAAAACTAATATAAAAAACAAAACTATAATAACCTTGATAGGTGATATTTTGATGGTAACTGAGCCATTTCAACGGAGGCAAACGACCACCACTTAAAAGTCTGAACTGTGAGGAAGCATCCCTATTAAAGTTTTGCATTATAATATAAAAAAATCATTAATTTAGATTTAATTTTTGCATTATTAGCTTATCCTCACAAATTGACATGGTTATATAGTTGGTTTCCTATAATCCTAACAGGTTCAAGCATCACCAGGTCCACGTTTATAAATGTTAATTTAACGTAAATGCACTTTAAATGCACAGAAAAACTGATTCAGAATTCTTTCCAATGGCCATAAACACATTTCACAAAAATTAGCAAATTGAGGCAGGTTAAACAATTTTTGCCTTAAACAATTTTTCATCAGCGCTGGGAAATACTCGTACATACTGCTGCTACCCTCTTGCAGCTGCTCCCCAGTTAAATTGTATTTTGTACTAGATTACTACTGTTTTCATTTTTGATCTCATTTCTTTTCAAGTATATACTGTACATAAATATACTATTACCTATAAACTGGGCTAAATTTGCAATATCTTTTAACATAATAACTTTTCTTACATTTATTTTTATGCGGTGGTTCTTGTGTGTACAGTATTATGCGTTATTATGCAACTGTAATTAAACATTCACACCAGTAATTTAGCTCTGCATTGAGGGGTCTCACAGACTAGCAAGAATAACTTCCCTTGACTCCAGCCATGCTATTTCTCCCATTTTGCAAATGGCTATATGAAACTGTACGCTATTAATAGTAGTTTCCAATGTGCATTGATTATAATGCAGCATTCATGAACTGAGCAATCAGATTTTCATGCAAATTTCTATTTTGGAATGAACATAGCAAGAATACGGTGGACCTTATTTCATCATCATTTAAGACCAGTAAATACTGCAAATGCAAACACTAAGTCTGATTTTTACTTGTTATGACTGTAGAACCAATACATTCAAAGGATCAAGGCGTGCTGGAAATATTCATGGTTTTTATTAGCCAGGTGTAACCGGCAGGAATGCTGGGCGGTATACCAGTTCATACTAAAAACTGTTTATTTTTGTTTTGATATGGATTTTTCTTATACTGGAACACCGGTTTAAATATGCTGAACAACGTTCGGAACGTGGCGCAGCGGGAAACTGTTTAAGGGGGGAACTTTTTCCACTGCTGCACCAACACACACATGTAGTTAATGGAGGTAGCCGTGAAAATGGACAGAGAACATTCCTAAACAAAAGCTGTAGCAGACGATAAAGTTGAACATGATGACACTGAAGAACTTTTGACGAAAAAAGGTGCCGTGTCTGTTGTCTGGAGATACTTTGGTTTTAAAAGTTCGGATGTGGACCATTATGTTCAAATGTGTGAATACTGTTTCTATACTACTGGATAATACTGCAAGCCAAGTGTACTTGTTTTATCTTATTTTTTTTCGATACTGTGTAATGTACCTGGTTACTGTGTAATAGTGTGACGATGCTGGTCCCCTACAGACTCCTATTTCCCACATGGGATTCTGTTGAACCAACACCATTGATAGTTATGACCCAGGTGAGCGGAGAAACCTCATTGAAGCCAGGGGATGGTGGAAAGTGCTCAAGTGCTTTTGTTAAAAACAATCAAAAGTAAAACCTAAAAAGTGTCCATTGTGCAGTGTTCAGAAAAACAGTACCCACATAAATAGCAAATCCATAAACCCAGTGAAACATGGGGATAAAATCCATTAAAATGCAGTCTCTCTCCTCGCCCGATCGCAGCACAACCCCTTCTGTCTCCATGGCTCAACCTTCACTGGCATTGCTGGCGGAGCCTTTGCAGTACGAATTGCTTTCTTCCAGCCCATCTTGGCTGCCGCCACACTGCGCAGCCAGACCTTCTGAGGTCGGCACACCTCCCGTCTTCCATCGCGCTCACTCAGTTGCTCTTTAGATCCATTGGGAGGTCTTACATTTCGCTCGCCCCACTCTACGCGCTTAGTTAGTGGGGTGAACCAGCCCCTAGATTGCCTCAGCCTGCACTCCCTCACGGAGCCCCAGCTCGTGCTGCCTTTACCTTTCTCGTGTCTGGATTGTCTCCCATGAATGCCTTTTCCCTTCTTTAACCTTGTGTTCCATCTTTTCTTTTTTTCCTTCCCCCTATCCTGCCAGCCCATAAATATGAGAAGCAATTGAGAACGGTCAGGTGCAACTCGCCCCAATCACCTCAACAACTCCCCGCGGTCTTACAATCGCACCCACGGAGACGGAAATGTCAAAATGGATTTAAAAACGGACTTTTTTTTTTTTTTTAAGCCTAGGACCCACTATACCACAAATAGATTATAAATGCAAGTTTCAGTTTATGTATATAGCTTAGCTTGAAGCAAGGTCCATATTAATGCAATTTGCCTTAATGACGGTTCAGTTGGTAAAGATGTCATCACCAAGTTGCACTTGTTTTATTTTGATGAATACTATGTAATGTACCTGGGCTTTAAGTCTTGAATAGTATTATTATTGGAAGTTGCACTTTTATTATTATTTATTAGTTTAAATATTATGCAGTTTAATGATGGAATAGTTGATTAAAAAGTCACATTAACATGTCAGTGGACAAAGATTGTTAACATTAACAGAAAGTGTAGTTGGTTTACAGAAAATATTTACTATTTATTCCTTTTCTAAGACATGTTCAGTGTAATACAACTTTTGACAAGCACCTCTGGATATTTTACCATGTCTAAATGCCTCTTTGGATGGTTGAAAATATGTTGTCAAAATTTCTGTTTAAGTTGTTTGCAAAATGTGTTCAATAAAAGGTTCTATATTTTGACTGCAACTGTCATGCAAAGTGATTCCTTCTCTTCATTAGTGCACCCTTCTTGAAAACTATCACTTTATGAGCATATGCAAACCTGTATTAATACTTGTGTGCACATTAAAAATTTTTTTGTACAATTCTCTTGACAGTGGAATAGGTTATTCTTAGCCAGTTTACTGCAGTAATTGCAGTGGAAAATGTGGTTAACTTATGCATGGGAAAAAAATACCACTGAATACCGGGAAACCGGCACGGTAGAAATTTGGTCATAGCGCCCAGCACTATCAAGCAGCACATGTGGCAAGACTGAGAAGCCGACACTGTACAAGAAAGTACCAGAGCTGTAGCCAGTTAAATGAAGATCTGCTTTATCTGAGCCTTAAAACAAATAGTTGAGTCCAGAAACCACTGTTAAACTCTCCTTGCCAATAACATGTACCAGCCAAAAAGGGAAGGGGATGTCAATGCCATTTATAATTCCTTTATTCGATTTCAGTTTTGCTGTGGGATACGGATGTCACAATACCAACATTTTTGGAATCAATACCACAGCAAAAAATAAAACCAACAGCTTTTTATTAAAAGTATTTTCACTAGTCAAGTGTACAATACTGTACCAATATTTATTTGGACCCACGTACCAGTACCGAAACAATACTGAAGCAAATAACAGACAACACCCCCACAAGCCCATCTAATAATCCATCCACTAACCCCACTCGACACTTGCGAGTCTACTCAATGCAGAGCACAAATGTGCGGCACACCTGTTGTGCTCCAAAATCTCACACCTCCCTACTTTGCTACAATCTGAATTGTCCAATGTGTCAAAATGTTCTATCCGCTGAGTCCGTAGCACGGCAAAGACAAGGGGAACATATTGGTGATCTATCTACCACACAGTCTACAATACATCGAAAGGGAAGAGTTGGTTTAGGGAATTGTGGCATGTAGTCTACAACATCACTGCCTTGCTACAAGCAGTAACTTCCCTTTGAATTGTATAGCGGAGACTCTTAAACTTTTTAAACTGACAAGAGATAGAGAGAGATAAGATAGATATAAAAAGTACTCCATTAATCCAAAACTGTGTACTGTGACCAAGGTCGCAGGGCAGCTGGTGCCTATTTCAATATGTACAGAGTGTAAGGCAGGAACAACCCCTAAATAAGGGGTCAGTTTATTGCTGGGTGAAAAAACACACGTATACCTCAGGGGCCAATTTAACATCTCCAATCCAACTAGCCTACATGTTAACCCACAAGAGTATTCCCCTACTTCCCACCTTTTGCTCCACACATTTTAAAATTTACAAATTAAATTCAGACAAAGTGCACATTGCAGAGTTTACGTATTTTCATACATACATAACAGGCACACCATGTACAAACAACACTTTATCTACATGCCCGCCCAGGCACCGTAATGTTTGGGACATAGCAATGGTATGTACATTAAAAGCAGTCTTGTACAGTTGGATCTAGGTCTGGTGACTGGTTTAGACATTCAAATATTTTTCCATTTTTTAGCTTTAAAGTTAGGAGGCATTTACTAGAAACTGAGCAAATTAAGAGGTTTCTATACACCTCTGAATTCATTATGCAAATGCTGTCAGCAGTGGCATCATGAATGGAGAAGTATGCCAGTACGTGTGACAGTCAAACATAACCAAGCCATAACACCATCCACCACCATGTTTAACAGATCAAGTGTTCTGCTTTGGATTTTGGACAGTTCCTTTTTGTCCCCACACTTTGTAGTTGCCATCACTCTGTCACAGGTTCATCGTTGTCTCATCTGTCCACAAGACCTTTTTCCAGCATTCTGCAGGCTCTTTTAAATACTCTTGCAAACTGTAATCCAGCCATCCTGTTTGTATGGCTAACTAGTGTTTTGAATCTTACAGTGTGATCTCTGCATTTGTGTTCATTAGTTCTTCTGCAGATAGTATTCTCCAACTCTCTCTCACAAACACTTGCCTCCTGAAGACAGTTTTCTGTTAGACAGGTGTTTGGGCATTTTTTTTTTAACAATAATGAGGATACTTCTGTCATCAACAGTGGAGTTCTATTTTGACCAAATAGTCCCTTTGCAATTACGGAGTTCACCAGTGTGTTTTGTTCTTAAAATTCCACACTGTTGATTTAGGTAATCCTAAACTTTTACCAAGGTCTCAAAATAGTTTTATTCTTGTTTTTCAGCTTCTTAATGGAATCTTTGACTTGCATTGGCACAGCTCTTGTCCTCATGTTCAACAAAGTCAACTACAGACTCCGATGACAGTCTGTAGGGAGAAGCCAGCCTAGGTAACTTTAGCCTGTACTAACGAAGCAATGAAACACACCAGAGTAATAATAAAAAAAAACACCCGAGATGCCAATTTTCCCCAAACATTATGGGGCCCTGAAATGGAGGACCACATACAAATATAATTTCATTTCTACATGGTGTGACCAAAATGTATGCAAATACCATTAAAGTCTGCAATGTGTACTTTAATAATCAAGTCTGAATTGTAAGATTCGTAATTTTAAACTGTGGAGCAGCGAGGTAAATCAAGGAAAACGAGTCTTAGAATGTGTTTGTATACATACACACACACCCAACCCACCAAATTAACTTGCCACTTTGCAGAACCCTGAAAATAATCAACCTTGTCCTGCACAAGTTATTTAATTCTGACATTTCACTCTAGCGCCACAGTCTCTTTACCTCACAAGCTCGTCTGTCAGTTCCTCCGATTTATCAATTTCTTACATGCATCTTTGCTGTCAGACTTCTCAGACTGACCGCTCAATAGGTTGAGAGATGAAATTCACATACTGTCGCAATAAAAAGTATGACAAACAGCAGACGACATGTCAAATGTCATAGAAGTCACACTTGGTTGAACTTTGTAATTTTACTACACAATCTGGTGACCCATCACTGCTCTGGTGCGTCAAGAGGTGGAGTTGAGGGTTTGTTCCCTGCAGAGTGCACAGCTCATTTAAGAACGGAAAAGAGCAGAGCCGAGCAAAAGGTCGTTCAAAACTGTTTTTTTCTGGTACTGAAATTCCCAAACTGCTGGTACCATACCATCCCAGAAACTGGGGTTTTCTGTACTTTCTCCAGAGGCAGTATACGGTGCAACCCCCAGAAAACATTTTAAAAATATTTGATCTCTCTTGCATTGTGTGTACCTTCAATGACTTTCCTCTGTATCCTAATGTGTCTGAACCTCTCATGATTGGCGCCCCCCTCTCTCAATCACATTCCCATAATGCCTGCTTCTAAGACTAATTACCTACTCACATTCTGTCAGCTTTTATACTATGTTTGTCCTAGTTTAGATGATAATAAACACAAGTCTGGCTTCAAAACCAAGACAACTGTTATGGCAATAGCTGCCCGCATTCCAGCAAATGGTTTTTAGACTTAACATTTCCCAAACTACTGTTTCAAAGACCTGGTACATATTCTAGTTCCATTACTTCCTAATTCCAAAATACACATAGAAAAATGCAAAAAAAAGACAAAACATGGGCAAGTATAAAGCTAAGAATGAAATCAATTCAACCTCACATAATAAAACTGTGTACCTGTGTGGAATCGAGAGACCACCATCAACGGCACCTTTCAGGGCACCAAACACCTTGTTGCCAGTTGTGGTCCTTGCCAGTCCAGCATCTAGGTAGCAGGTAAAAGCTCCAGGTTTGCCATCAATGCTCTCAACATTATATTCATCACCTGTCACCTCAACCTGGCCTTCATAGACTGTGTCCAAGCCAAACTTGTTCAGCAGCTGTAAGCAAAATCAATTTTCAGCAAGGTACCACCCAACAGTTGATTTTTTTTTTTTTTTTAACCCACAACTTCATCACAACAAAAAAATAAAGTAAAATCATTTTTACAAAGTAATCAGAAATCAAACAGGAAAAGCTAAACTGCCTATCAGCATTTGTTTAATATACAATAAATAAAAAGTACACATTTAGTCAAAGTTTTACCATAAACAACTGAAACACAGGACTAAATTACCTTATCTGATAAAGGCAAAAAACTACTGCTTTCAGTCCCGTCTTGAAACAAGGCAACATCATATGCAGATGAAGGACCAACTCCAATTTGCTCAGATCAAGAAAAGTCATCATAAAGCAGTAGCAAAAATACAAATATTATGCACAAAAGTTTCATGTTTTGTAAGCAAAATGACTGCTAATGAACAGTCATTTTGCAAACACCTGTTATTGGGAGACAGGTACCTATAATTTAATATTGCACGTTACATATCAATTGCTACAATTACTGTCTTTCCTTACATGGTAAAGACAAAATGAATCCTTCCAAGGGCTTCATATTTGGATGCAATGCTTCCCTTATGATTCTTTTTTTTTTTTTTTACCCAATTCTGACAACCATTGACATCAAAACATTTCACCCCAAACTTATGTTGTATTTATTGACCATCTTAACCCAAACTCAAAAATATTGCAATTTGACCCAAAGCATTGACAAGGTTAACATTACTTCAGAATGTCTGCAGTGAAATAACACAAAGAATGTGTGATGCAAACGTTTAATGTCTTCCAGTAACACCAAAGTATCTACCCAAAGGTGTCATCATATTATCATCATCATCATCTTACCATATTTTGGAGAGCACATAAAACAAATGGTTCCTGGGACAACAACATTATGACAGTTAAACTCCATTTGGAAGGAGTGTTTAGATTCATAACTGCAAAGACAAACACGATATAACTCAAACTTAAAAAGAGAGCTTACCCTGCGGGCCATTAGCAGACCGGTGCAATAAGCAGCAGCATAGTTGGTCAACCCAACAGAGATTCCATACTTGGGTAGTTCATGGGAGTAGGCTGCGCAGACAATCATATCACCTTCAATTTTAGCATAGGCAATCTGAAACAACAGAGGAGGCACTTCAACAATAAACACCTGCACATCACTGCAATGGTGAGCTACCCACACTCAAGACTCACCTGACAGATGATATCCCTGTTGGTAAATCGCACAATCATCCTGTATTTTGGAGTATTGTATTTGTTTTTATCCTGAACGACTAGGCGCTTCCGGGCAAAGTAGTCAGTTTTGCCCTCTGAAAGAAAATAACCGTTAAAGATGCACTTATTAACGTCACACACTCGGTTATGACAGCTACAAAAACGTTTGAAAATATTTAGAATAAAAGCCAAGGAATACCTCTCCTCCTCCTGAACTTGACTTGGTACCTCTTAAAATAGGATTTGTTCTTCACAACTTTGACAAAACCCTGTGCAGACAAGGCAAAAAAAAAAAAAAAGTTTACGAGTGCAAAATCGGGAACGGAGCAAAGCCAAGCGCAGAGCGCACGGACACGGGGTGTTAAGTACGTATAAAATCTGAAAGTAACAGCATTGAGGAAAGGCGGCCTCGTTCGAAAAATTGGCGTACACATTAAATATGGCTACATGGGCCAAACAAATAGACCCTATTCCCACATATAACAAAACGGATAGTAAAAACGCAATAGACCATTAATGTGTTTGCCCCGTTATCGAGTAAAGGATGAACATGCAGGCAGCCATTAGGCCACGTTGGAAAGGACCTATCCGAAGGGACAACCCTCTGCAATCAAACTCCATCCACATAATTGTCAACCCAAATTTCCGCAGGAAATCACAACATCGCCTTATTGAATGTGTTCAACACAGTTAAATATATGTATTACACCAATTTACTGACCATTTCTCAGCCTTGTCGCCCTCCGTTTGCCGAGAGACAGGAGTCGCAAGACTGGGTTTGAACACCGCAGGCCTTAGAAAAAGAAAGATCTCTGTGCGCATGTTCCGTACATAAGGAAGCGGCGCAGAGGCAAGCGAGCGTAACTTTTCTTGCGCCATCTACAGATAGGAGGCCTCATTGGCAGTCTCCGTTGACGACAGCACAACTGCAAGGAGATTAGGGGAGGGGTGGGCAATCGTAGACTTGACCAAATTTTCAAAGGCTTTTTTTCATTGTAGCAAATTCTTCATTTTTATATCCTTCTTTATTTTTTTCAGTGAAAATAAACAAAAATCTGACAAAGGCAAGAAACTACTGCTTTCATTCCCGTCTTGAAACAAGGCAACATCATATTCAGATGAAGGACCAACTCCTGTTTGCTCAGTTCAAGAGAAGTCATCATAAAGCAGCAGTAAAAATAAAAACATTATGCACAAAAGTTTCATGTTTTGTAAGCAAAATGACTGCTAACAACAGGCATTTTGCAAACACCTGTTATTGGGAGACAGGTAACTGTAATTTAATATTGCACTTTAAACATCAATTGCTACTATTACTGTCTTTCCTAACATGGTAAAGACAAAATGAAGACAAAACTAATGGAGAGTGATTGGAACACTCTCATTTCCTAAATTATTTTTTTTCTTTCTACCTACAAGTAAAAATAACCCTAGTTTAGACTATTAGTCTTGCCTGTTGAATAATTATTTACCAGCTAACATTCTTCTGGATAATAACAAATACATAAATAAATATGTGTAAAAATGCTGATGAGAAACTGAGGAAAAATGAAGCATAAAATGCAAAACTTTAAGAAATTTCTGCATACTAAAATGTGTAACATAGAAATAACCATGTTAGTAAATTTCAAAGACAATTAAAAGTCATATTATTATTATTATTATTAATTTCAGATACAATACAGAGCTAGAATGACCTGTCTTATTAAATAAACAAAAAAACAATCAGTTAACAAAGACATAGGTTAATAGATTTACATGGTCATTATTGGTAAAGTCTTACCTTCATGTTCTAATCAGCATGCAACATGTCTGCATCCTTCTGTGCCATGATTAGTAAGGAAGACGTACTTGGACCTTACCTCAAAAAATTGTGTATTTCAAGTACTGGGTGTAATTAAAGCCACCATAATATATATAATATATATATATTATATACATATACATATAATATCCATCCATCCATTCCGCTGTATCCTAACGCAGGGTCATGGGGGTCTGCTGGAGCCAATCCCAGCCAACACAGGGCGCAAGGCAGGAACAAATCCTTGTCAGGACTCCAGCCCACCACAGGACACACACACACACACACTAGAGACAATTTAGAATCACCAATGCACTTAACCTGCATGTCTTTGGACTGTGGGAGGAAACCGGAGCACCCGGAGGAAACCCACGCAGACACAGGGAGAACATGCAAACTCCACACAGGGAGGGCCCAGGAAGGAAACCCGGGTCTCCTTACTGCGAGGCAGCAGCGCTACCACTATGCCACCATGCCACCCTATATGTAATATATATATATATATATATATATATATATATATATATATATATATACTGTATAGATAGATAGATAGATAGATAGATAGATAGATAGATAGATAGAATTTTTCAGTCCAACAACATAGCTGTTCCAGTAGTTGGGGTTTAAAATTCCATGCCTCAACCACAACACCAGACCTCCTAAGTGGTGGGTGTAAGCATGCTGGCCATATTGAATCCCAGTCACCATGCTAGACTTCTGTTAAATAAAGAAATTGGAACTACATAGGACCTACAGGACCAGGACTGTCTACACCTCTGATTAGATAAACTTTATTAATCTCATGGGAAAATTCAGATACATACAGCAGCAGAAACATAAAAGACAAGAATACAAATTCACAGAGCAGCTAAAACATCCAATCAATCAATCAATAAATAAATAAAAATAAACATAATGCATACATCAGGTAGAAGCATTGAAATGTCTGATAGCAGTGAGCAGAAAAAGAACCCCAGAGGCGCTTCTTGGCACATTTTGTTGGAATGAGCCTGTGGCTAAAAATACTCCAAGACAGTGCCTCTTGGATAGGATGGAGGAGATTTTTCACAATGTCATCCAATTTCGCCACAATCTTCTTTACCACGGCAGTTTCTAGTGTGTCCAGGGTTTGCCCTGAGATGGAGCAGGCTTACTTAATAAGTTTGTTCAGGCATTGTGCTTCTTTTGTGCACAGGTTGCTTTGCCAGGAGACTGCAGCGTAGAAAACCTCAAGGGCTACTATGGACTGCTAGAACATGTCAAGCAGCATATTGCACATATCATTGACATGTGTCTTCTTCGCAAGCACATTCTGCTCTGGCCCTTCTTATACAGGGCCACTGTGTTGTCAGACCAGTCCAGTTTGTATATGGAGCTTTGCACCATTTCCACATCCTTCCCCTGGATGGTGACTGATCTCAGAGGCATCTTGGCTTGCCTAAAGTCCACCACCAACTTTTATTTTACTGATGCTGAGTTGCAGGTTACTGTCCCTGAACCACAAGACAAAGTCCTCCACAACTTTCCTGTACTCTGACTCATCTCCATTTTTAATGCAGCCTGGGATGGATAAGTTATCTGAAAATTTCTGTAGATGGCATGTACTAGTATTGTGATAGAAGTCTGTTGCGTAGAGAGTGAACAGGAAGAGAGACAGGACAGTTCCCTGAGGTACTCCAGTATTACATACCACCATTTCTGACATGCAGTCACTCTACCTCACAAAGCGCTGTGCGTTGGTCATGTAGTCATTGACCCAGGAGACTGTGGGAGGCATCAAGATTCAAAGCATTGAGTTTTTTCCCCAGTCAATGAGGCAGAATGGTGTTAAAAGCACTAATTGGTTTAATTAACTTATTAAACATTAAGGCATAAATCAAAAACATCTTCTAGTTTTCATTTTAAATTTTTATCTGTTAAGTTCTTTAGTATTAGAGCCGTGAGTCACTCAAGCTGGAAAAATAGTGCGAAAAGCAATAGTCCTGGGTGCTACTCAGGTCGACAGTAGAGACACATCTCACTTAAGACCCGCGGATTACTTGGGCTATAAAAGTGCCATCTGTGTTACTGCCAAGCATTACTTGGGCAATGATATAGGCATGTCTTGTGTAAGCGTCAGGCCCAAGCATTACCTGGGCAACAATGTAGACATATCTTCTCCTAGCTTCATAATGGCATCTCACAAGAAATGCCTCTCTTCACTAGTGATGATGAGATGAATCTGTCTTCAGGTAGTGAAACTGAAATGGTCAGTGAAACCAAAACTGATTCTTGTAAATCTGAATGTGACGCTTATATTATTTGCACATGTGCAGTGTGCTGTTCATATTAGTATTATTATTCATCATCATCATTATTATTATTTGTATCATTATTATACATCCTACACTTCTGACTTTGTACTATAGTGTTTTGCATGTTTTACCGTAGAATGACATTTAATAGGGTGGCGCAGTGGGTAGCACTGCTGCCTCACAATTAGGAGACCCAGGTTCGCTTCCCGATCCTCCCTGCATGAAGTTTGCATGTTCTCCCCTGTCTGCATGGGTTTCCTCCCACAGTCCAAAGACTTGCAGGTTAGGTGCATTGGCGATTCTAAATTGTCCCTAGTGTGGTGTGTGTGTGTGCACGCCCTGCCCGGGGTTTGTTTCCTGCCTTGCGTCCTGTGTTGGCTGGGATTGGCTCCAGCAGACCCCCATGACCCTGTACTTAGGATACAGTGGGTTGGATAATGAATGGATGACATTTAATAAAAATGTAAATTTTCAAGCCAAAAAAATGCAATGCTTTTTACATGTTTTTTTGAAAAGAAATGTAACTCTTTATTGGGCATTTACCTGAAAAGTACTTTCTGTCAGCCTTCATTTTAGTGTACTCACATGACTTTACATACAAAATACATCTTTAATGGGAAAATTAATCTTCACTTTGAATGAGAATAATAAGAGTCTGGATAGGTGGTCTGTTCAGGGTAACAGCACTTGAGGTCAAAATGATTCTAGCACTCAACAGAAGACTTGCTCTCCTGTTCTCCATTACACCACACTTGACATCAATGGCTTTCTCACATTTTATTTAACATCCAGACCTCTATGGTTAACCTCCACAGGATGTTCTGCTTGCTATTGTGGCAGATGGCCAGGGCCCTTGCCCGGCCTGGACACCTAAAGTGTGGAAGGACCGGGGAAAAGAGGATTGTCGGGACAGTTTCTTCCCCAGGCCGATAGAGGGCAGCCCCCTTGGTTTCCTTGGCCACCGCCAGGGGTCGCATGGACCTTTCCGGGGCCTTATTTGGTCACACTTCCACCACACCCAGAAGTGTGGCCGGAAGAAGCTCGTTAGGCACCTGGAGTCCATCCCTATAAAAAGGAGTCGCCTCACTCCATAAGTGGCCAGAGTCGGGAGAGAGGACAAAGCCTGAAGAGGAGTGAAGGGAGAAGGACTGGTGGCAAGAAGGAACTGAATGGTGTTGGTGTGTTGCGTTGCGCTGTGTTTACTGGTATTGTAGACTGGTAAAACTGTAAATAAATGTGTGGAGTGTCTGGGTTAGGGTGGCAGTACACCCCCTAGTGGCTCACACAGTGTACAAAGACCTGACTCATGTTTACTTGTTCATAAAAGGTGCATTCAATGGATGCATTGACAAACTATACAAAAAATAATACAACTCAAAGCAGCAGAGGATCAATTAAAAAAAATTAACAGAAAATAAGACACTGATAAAATTGTGGCACACCCAATATAGCTTGAAAATGTCCATACTGATATATTACTATTACATATTTGATTGACCAATTTACCCAAAGAAGCTTAAGAGATCAGTCTTCATTACAATTATTTACGAACTTCTTTTCACAGATGATATGTAAACAAGTTAGAAAACCTTGAACAAAAATTTGAAGTGGTAGCCTTGTGGTTTTAGTCAATGCTTTAGGCACAACACACTACAATGAACAAAACAAAGAAACTGGCAAATTCCTGGTCAAAACAAGATTGGCAAGTATAAAACTTCACAGGGTACCCATACAAGGGTATCAGATATGAAATTTAAAACAGAAGACAGTAACAAGGGTATCAGATATGAAATTTAAAATGGAAGAAAGTAGGTTTTTAAGCGTGATTTGGATGTGGTAGCTATGGATGATGTGACTTATAGGAGGTGCACCAGCACCCTAACACCCAGACACAACCAAACCACACAGTCACAGGTTCAAAGAAAGATATTTTATTAAACTAAATATCTATTAAAGGCTTTTATCACCTGATAGATAGCAATCCTTTTCTTTCATTTTCCATCTCCACTCTCCTCCAAGCAAGCCTTGTCCACCTCCTCCCGACTCTGACCCCCAGATAAGGCAGAGCAGCTGCTTTTCAACCCAAACTTTGAAGTACTTCTGGTACAACAGGATTGCCACCTAGAAGCACTTCCAGGTATGATGGAACTGCTCTGTAACAGTGGAGCCTTCTCCCAGCAGCTCCCATTAGCAGCACCCAGGAACCCCAACAGAGCTGCCCAGAAAAGCTACAAAACCTGTGCAGGCCTGCGGGTGTCCAAATGGAAGCCATATCAGAAGGATACTGCCACCCAGTGTACTTGGGGAACACATAGCCCCGGGAGGCAGTCCTCCTCTGCCCTTTCCTCATCAGGATGCCAGTTCATTTATATTCTTCCCTTATGACGGCTTCCTGTCCGGGTAAGGAACCATCCACAATACATGTCTTCTATGACAATGCTCACAGGTAAACCAAAAGACAGTCAGTAAACATCTGTAGCTACAAAATTACACTATGTGAACATTATATGAACAATGGAAGAGAACATGAACACCATGTGAAAAGGAACTTGAACCTGAGATGTGAAGTTATGCCATAAAGAAACAAAAAAAAAGCAGGCAAAAGATATCTGACAGGAAAAGCTGTACAGTAGATACAGAATACACTCCTACCTGCTGCTAAATTGTTGTTGTTAATGTTATTACCTTCATTTTCCTTTGCAAAAGCCAGTGTTTAGAATAAGTCAAACCAACCTATGATATTTATATAGAAGATACAGTCAGACACGTAATCTTCGGCAGTGTTTTATGCGCTAGTGCTGGACAAATCTGGGGAGGGAAAAGAGTGTAATGTCGCCATTCATTTTTATTCCATCTGTTTCCCAAGACTGAAGAGAACCCACTAGAGGAGCCCTGAGGTCACTTCTTGTCCCTACAAAGCCCTGCCCTTCCAGTCTGTATTATATATAATCGATGTCTCAATCAAAAATGTGCGTTCACATTCACACCAACTTCAGTGGAAGTCGGAGCTCTGTGTCTCTGAGTGTTTTTTTCCCTTTCATTCTTTTTTCTATTTTTTTAATATGTGATGCTTTGTTCCTTTTCTGTCATTTTGATGACTCGATTAAACAGGACCCCAACAATTATTTCTCATCTTGTTTCATCTTTTTACAATACTGTCTGACAAGGAGAAAAAAAGCAGCTAAAGCTCAGATTGAGAGCCCATTAGAGAGCTGAATAGAAAAGAGGATGCATGCTGGCAGTGAGAGAACCCAACTACATTCCAGTATGAGCATGAAAAGGCCATCAGGAAACAGAGTGATGGGGTTATGCATATTATGCCCTAGAACTGGATATTTCAAAGACACCAGAGTGAAGGTGAAACCTTGGAGAGCTTGAAGAATCAACTGAAGTCAGATATTCTGGGAATTAGTAAACCTTTGGCCCAATGTGAAAAACAAGCAATCGTAAACCTGCCTGTAGAAAAGCTGTTGGCAGCACGCAGGAGCCAACAGGAGCAACTGTGAGCCTGTACTGAGTGAGTTTTATAGGATGCCTTGATTGAGTTTAAAGGCACTGAAGATGAGGTGGTGCAAAGACTCAACAGTCAGTGCAGCTGTATTGTGATACAGCCAGGTCTTTTTCCCAGGCTTGTATTTATGTTCTGTTTTTCTCTCCTTTTTTTTTTAATTATCACTTGTCATGATATTATGTAATTTTTGTTACGTTTGTCCATGTTTTAGTAATTAGGTACTGTTACTTTACATGTGTCACCATACTGTGTACTTTGTGGGTGAAGCCCCAGGAGACAGGGCCACCCTAACGTTGAAGCTGCTGGGATCTCCCTTTGACTATCATATTAGCAGACCATTGAAATCTGGAGGTTCCTTTCGTGAGTGTTATTGTTTCTTTGGATTTCTTTTGTTTTTGCAAAGTATTTCTTCTGTTTTCTGGATTCGCCTTTTAAAGTTGCATTTTGGGACTTTTTTGCTTTGTATTGGCCTTTAGGGAAATCCTTTGTTTACTCCTATAAACATTTTTGTTTTCGATTTTTAATTTCTCTGATAAATACTTTCATTGGGGCAGCACGGTGGCACAGTGGGTAGCGCTGCTGCCTCGCAGTTAGGAGACCTGGGTTTGCTTCCCGGGTCCTCCCTGCATGGAGTTTGCATGTTCTCCCCTGTCTGCATGGGTTTCCTCCCACAGTCCAAAGACATGCAGGTTAGGTGGACTGGCGATCCTAAATTGTCCCTAGTGTGTATGCGTGCCCTGCGGTGGGCTGGCGCCCTGCCATGGGATTTTTTCCTGCCTTGCGCCCTGTGTTAGCTGGGATTGGCTCGAGCAGACCCCCGTGACCCTGTAGTTAGGATATAGCGGGTTGGATAATGGATGGATATTTTCATTTGTAAAATCCGATTGTTTGGATTGTTTTGACAAGCCAGAGATTTGCAGTTTCTTTCTCTCTTGTGAGACATTTATGTGAAGTTTGGGTGTTTCTTTATATTTTGAACATGAAAAGCAAGCTCCTCATTGTTATTCCTGTGTAGGCCACAGCCTGCAGGTAGCAGATTGAGCCACTTCTGGGCTTGTCAGTGAAAGCACTGGCCTGCTTTATGGTTATTTTTGAAGGCTTCACCACATCTTACCATGTTTGAGACTCATTTATGCAACAAGCTAGAGTATTAGGGGAGGTGATCAAAAGAAAAGAGGTTTTTTTTTGTGCTCTCAGGTTTGATTTCACAGGGTGTGTGGGTGGCAGGTATGGCACAAACTTGTTTCAGTATGAAAATGTAATGTAAAGTAAACTTATGACATAGAAGGTAGTCACTTCACTTGAACGATTATGTCGAAGTTCTCTGTTTCATTGTTGTTCCAAGTACCAGTAAATGTGCCTGTTTAGATGTGCTTGTAATCAGAGCTCTAACTGCTCAGTGTTTGACTTTGGAGAAGTTATTTTTTATTTACTTTGCATTTGTAATTTTATAGACAATAATGTTTTCATTAAAAATATGAGAGTATGGGAAACTGTAGGGTTTAATACCATTTTTTTGTTCTCAGGCTAATAAACTGGCAAATTACTGGAATAACCAGGCTTATTATTAGATACCCTGAGACCTTGAACTGAAACCAGAGGAGGCAAAATGGATAATCACTACTGTAATTCTATTAACACAACACACATTTAAGGTTGCATTACTGTCACATTCCAGCAGATGTCAACAACAGGCCAAGAGGCCTTTCTTTATGACTTAACATATCCAATGAGCAACCTCACGGCTGTCACATTTTCATCTCAATACCTAAATCAAACGTATCTTTCAATTGCATTGTAGGTTAGGTTTCAGAGGTATTTTAAAGCTATTTACTCTAAAAATATAAGACATCCATACATCATTTTGAGAAGCGGTTCTCAAACTTTCGTATTTCGCGCTCCCCTTTTCTACCTGGAATAATTCTGCGGCCCCTGCATAATATAAGATAGATGAGAATAACCTATGATAAAACTAACAAAGGTATGATACTCGTGCTGTGTCGCGGTATCCTATCATTTTTCATGTGTTCGGCTAACTTTGATGAAATATTTGCAATTATTTTTTTTTTAAAGTGCTTTAATAACTGTTAAAACGTCTTGTGTGGTTTTTGGTAGTAATTCTAATCCCCAAAACAAAGAATACATTATTTATTCTTATTTAATTATTTTTTTATGAAAAGAATCAATTAAATATGTTTTCATTTTTAAAAATCTCGTAAACGAGGACACCGATGAAGTCAATCTGCGCGAGACGAACGTATTTTCGTCTGACAAATATTATACCGCTGTTAGTTGTATCATGAGAATAACCCAATACAGTACACATTAAATTATTTAACTCATTCATCCATCCATTATCCAACCCGCTATATCCTAACTACAGTGCAGGAGCCAATCCCAGCCAACACAGGGCGCAAGGCAGGAAACAAACCCCGTGCAGGGCGCGCACACGCACACACGCACACTAAGGACAATTTAGAATCGCCAATGCACCTAACCTGCATACCTTAGAACTGTGGGAGGGAACCTCAATTTGGCTATATTGGCTACGCTGCCAATGCGGTGTAGTCGCGCCGCATTATCACCTGATCTACTGTTACCCGAATGTTCGCGACAGATACCGATACCTCTCGAACTTTCAGGATTGAAAATACGCGACTATAAAAGCGGCAGCAGCGGCGCCGCTCGTCATAGAAACAAACTTAAAATAGAAAAGGAGCTGAGAGTGTCCATCTCGAATATCAAACCAAACCAGGACCGGCTGTGTACTTTAAAGCAGGCACACATTAGTCATTAGATCTATGCCTTAGAAATGTTTTATTTCAATTTTAGTTATAATGCATTCGTTGTGATTGTATGCTTGCAAATTTAAATTTGAAATAAAAATGTAAAAAATTAATTTTGATGTCTTGTTCATTTATTCGATTCCCCGCCCCAGGGGGCCGCGCCCCATAGTTTGAGAACCGCTGATTTTGAGGATCGTGTGACTAGTCCTAGCAGCATTGGATGCAATGCAGGAAAAGGCATACAATATTACAATATTCTGAAGAACAAGAAATTAGAGCAAACAAATAGTTTTAAGGGTTACCCAAGTACCATTTTGCAAATGAAGAGTTTTGCTGTATATAATAGTAGGAGCACTGCTCAAGTAAAAGTTATTCTCTCAGTTTAATAACAATGAATACAAACGTCAAAGAGCAAACCTCTCGCATTCAGAGTGTTTGTGGTTAGTGCTTCTCCCTGACAGATCGAGTTCACTGGGTTTGAAGCCCACGTCCTATCTAAAGGAATTTTTGACCAGGACAAAACAGAGTACTTAATGTTGTTGTTTGGCTAATTCTACTTTTCTTTTTGCTTTGTACGTCAGAACAGAAGAAATTTGACAAATGAGAGGAGACCATTCAGTCCATCGAGCCCATTTGTATAGTTAATAGCTAAGCTGTCCTAATATCGGATCCAGATTTCTCTTAAAGGTTGTCAAGGTTTATGCTCAAATACCATGCCTCGGTAGTCTGTTCCAGACCCTTCAAGTCTTTGCATACAGAAGAGCTTCCTGGCTTCAGTTTTAAATGTACTTTTCCATAGTACTGATGTCCTCGAGTTTGTGAATCACCCTTAAGCTGAAAGAATGTTGCTGGACCTACTTCATCAATATCTTTGAGGGTTTTAAATGCCTGGATTGGGTCCCCACATAGTCTCATCTGCTCGAAACTAAACAGTTTTAATTCCCTGAGTCTGCCAGAGTAGGACGCGTCCTTAAGTCCTGGGGTGCACCTGGCTGCTCTCCTCTGCACAACTTCAAGTGCTGCTATGTATTTTCTTTTACAATGGTGATCAGAATTGCACACAATACTCCACATGTGGTCTCAGTAGTGCTTTATATAGCTTGAGCATAACGTCCCTTGACATAAATTTAAGTTTTAATGTTATTACCTAATATTTTATTTGGTTTGTTAATTGCTTTGACATATTGGTTAGACAATGAAAACTTGGCGTCAACATAAACCCCTAAATCCTTTTCAGAGTTTTTTTCCTGCAGGACTGTGTCTCCCATCTTGTATTTATAGTTGATGTTCCTTTGCCCACGTACAGCATTTTGCATTTTACTTCGTTAAACTGCATTTCCCAGGTGTTCAACCCAAGGTTGTCCAAGTCATTTTGACTTCTTTTCGCTGCCTCCTCAGTATCTGCCATTCCTCTGATTTTAGTGTCATCTAAAAATTGGACAAGTTTACTAACTTTACCAGGATCAATGTCATTAATAATTATTAGAAAAAGTAACAGACTCCTGAGGAACTCTACTGATGACCTTACTCCATGTGGAGCATTCTCCTTTTATCTGTACTGTCTGTTTCCTGCCAGTTAACCAACTAGAGATCCAGTTTTGTAAGATATTTCTGATGCCAACAGATCATAGTTGCAGAATTAATTTTGATGTGAGGCAACCGTATCAAAGGCTTTCTGAAAGTAAATTATGTTGCATGCTTTGTTTTGTCAGCTATTCCAACTGCTTCTTCATAAATAACAAAAGACTGGTTTGGCAGGACCTTCCTCTCATAAACTCATGCTGGCTGGTATTTAGAATATTATTTTCGTTTAGGTAATTTTCTAATTAATTCCTTATTATAGTTTCCATTATTTTGCATTTTACAGAAGTAACACCTATTGGTCTGTAATTACTTGGATCCATTTTGTCTCCCTTCTTGAAGACTGAAGTCACATTTGCAATTTTCCCTTTCTGAAGTGACTGCTGAAATATGCCTAAACAATAGTTTATAGGTGATTTCTTTCATTTCTTTCAATACAGTTGGCCCAGGGGGTTTATTAATCTTCACAGTATTGAGGGCTTGAAGCACATCTGAGTTAGGTTTCTTTTTACTTCTTCACGAGGCATTCCGCTTGTTTCTTCCTTTATAAATAATTGGGTGAAATATTTTTTCAGTTCATTTGCTATAATTCCTTGTCATTTTCAATGTTTTCTCCAGTTGTGTCCCCTAAGGTTTCTTAAATTCTCTTTTATGGTCTTTTTACTAGAGCAGTACTGAAAAAATTGCTTGCTGTTCATTTTGACTTTCCAAGCAATCTTTATTTCAGCTTCTCTTTTATGTTTCAAATACTGTTTTTGAACTCTTCCTGTAATTTCTTTAAGTCAGAATTATCTGGCTTTTTAAATTTTTTTGTACAGTGATCTTTTCAGTTTTCCTTTTTTTAATAATACTCCTATGTATCAATTTTAGCCAATTTTTTAATCTTTTTGTTTTATTGCTTTTTAAAACAAACTTATTTTGAACCTGGATCAGAAGATCTCTGAAGTGACACCAACTGTAATTTATAGTGTTTTTGCTTTGAGCATTCAATGTTCTGTAGATACTTCCTTATCCCCATAAAGTCTGTTTTCCTCAAGTTATAAGTCTTCATTTTATAGATTTATCTGCATTCACTTTCACTTAGAGGATCACAAGAAGCCAGAACAAGCTTTGCATGGGACACCAGTCCATCTAAGTACTCAAAGTGTTATTGTTTATTTCACAAAGTGGCCAAAATATTGTGAGGCCTTCAAAATCAGCCAGGGAAGCAGGCCTGAATCCCACCAACCTGCCAACAGGAGGTGCACCAAAAGGCTTCCACTTGAGTAGGTGGCTTTGGTCTACAAAGGCCAAAATGCACTTGACTACCACATTTCAAAAATATATTCTGTAATGTCCCAAAATATACTCAAAAGGTCCCACTAGGCAGGGGATCACCTTCACCTCCTAACTCGTAAATAGCAAGACCACAACAAATTTTAACAAAGGAGGATTTATTAAATGACTAGCAAAATATCCGCGCTTCGCAGTGGAGAAGTGGTGTGTTAAAGAAGTTATGAAAAAGAAAAGGAAACATTTTAAAAATAACGTAACATGATTGTCAATGTAATTGTTTTGTCACTGTTATGAGTGTTGCTGTCATCAAGGATTTGATTATCATTATTTCTTTCAATCAGGATCGTATTTGGAGGATGTGTTGTGTTCAAGTTATATTCCGTGTTTGTCAACCGTTGTAAAGATAACAGGTTTCATTCATCGAAGTGTTCACTACCCAAATCGGTACTCGTGAATCTAAGATGTTTAACAGGCATTCCCGTTATTAAGTTGTGGATTTGCCTGCGAATATTTAGCAGCAGCGTGTCTATGAACTTGTGGAATTGTCTGCGAGTATTTAGCAACAGCGTGTTGTGAACGGGACCCGGACACAGACAGGCAGACATGTTGCAAAGTCACCACCACACTTTTATTTACAATATTTACACAGTCCTTAAGTGTCACACAAACCCCCAAAGTCCCCAAAGTCCAGGCCTCTCTCACACTTTGCCTTTCTTCGCACCGCCTCCAATCTCGCTTCTCTTGCCTCGTCCTCTCCTAACCCGACTCCAGCCTTGAATGAAGGGAGGCGGCCCCTTTTATTATCACCCGGATGTGCTCCAGATGGGTTTCAGCAATCACCCGCCGACACGCTCCTGTGTGGCGGAAGTGCCGGCTGCATCCCCGGAAGCACTCCGGGTGACCCTGCTCTTCTTCCCCCCAGCACTTCCTGGTATGGCGGAAGTGCTGAGGTCCAGGGCTTCAAAGGCATGGGGGTGCCCCCTAGCGGTGACCATGGGCCCCTGCAGGCTGGAGCTTCAAAGCTCTGTACCCGTGGCCCCCAAAGGAACCAGGGCGGTCGCCCCCAGATGGTCTGGGGAAGGCGCAAGCCCTCCTCCAGTCCTCCTGGGCGTCCCGGCTGGGTCGCCACCCCAGCCACCTCTGACAGTGTCTATTAACTTGTGGATTTTTCTGTGAGTATTTGGCGGCAGCGTCATTAAGTTGTTTTCGTCTAGCTGCATCAGAAAATGTACCACGACGTCTGACACGCCTCCTTTTTACTGTTTTTTCATAGGTTGGATTGCTGCTGTCATAATCGGTTTGAGTTTCGGTAAGCGGCAGTTCTTTGATCAATGGTGATCACCTCGATAGACATGTTGATGAGGGTACGGTTGGAATGGTAAAGGAAATGGGTACCTGAACAGTAAACTAAGTCTAAAATACCTACACAATAACTATAATCATAATAAATGAACAATAAAACAGGGGAGATGCTGTGGATTAAATAAAAAGGCTGCAGTTATCAGCAGGGAGACATGAATCGGAGTGACGGACAGCCTTATATGGGCAGGCAGCCAACTACATGGGAGGCGTGGGGATGGCGGAGGACGTAACACCACCTCACACGGCGACCGAGCTACTACTGTTACACGTAGAATTTCAAAATGAAACCTGCCTAACTTTTGTAAGTAAGCTGTAAGGAATGAGCCTGCCAAATTTCAGCCTTCCACCTACACGGAAAGTTGGAGAGTTAGTGATGAGTGAGTGAGTCAGTCAGTCAGTGAGTGAGTGAGTGAGTGAGGGCTTTGCTTTTTATTAGTAGAGAAAAGGAAAATGTTAAACTGCGGTGTGCTGGCGCCCTGCCCGGGGTTTGTTTCCTGCCTTGCACCCTGTGTTGGCTGGGATTGGCTCCAGCAGACCCCCGTGACCCTGTAGTTAGAATATAGCGAGTTGGATAATGGATGGATAGATGAAAATGTTAAACTAAATGTTCAAAGGACTAAAAAATAATCAAAAAAAGCACTTGCCTAAAAGGTAAAAGGGAAACAAGTCCCAAATTGAAATCCACAAGAATAATTCAAGAAACAATATTAAAATATTGAGAACCAGTGCAAAAAAATCAACAAAAATCACATTTGAGCCACCAAAATCCACAGGAGCACATTCAAATGACCTGCCAGGACTTCAGTTCTAGGCCTGCCTTTATTTCACTAGGGGCAGTCCATTAACTGTGATGGATGGGGGTCCCTGCCTTTGGGGATCCACCCACAAAACACAAGAAATATAAGAGAACTTCAAATCACACATAAATGTTAGATAATAAATTAGAATAAAATTAACAGGTAATACATAATTAGACAAATAACCAGAACAATATTTTAAAAAATAATGTTGAACATTGGCCAATAATGAAAGTGATCAAAGACCAAAGGTAGGGAGGAACCCTGGCATGATCATAATGTAAACGTTACCACTATGGCAGGACTAGAAATTATTTGTAATAAAAGAGATTACTTACCATTCAATTCTATAAACAGTACTAAGTCATTCACTCATTAATATGAATATAACTTCTTACAGTTGCAGTTAACTCAGTATTATGCACCATACCAAGAACACATTTCAGGAGCCTGATTGTATCAAGAATTCAGGCAGTAGATGCTTAGCAAACACATTTGATACCCAGACAGTACAGTATATTTACAGACTCTTCCTACTTATTCAACATTTACCTGTCATTTAAACTGTGCTTGATTTATTCATTCTTCAGGCTTGTTTGTAAAATGTCTTGTGTTTTATTTGTGCAAAACGTAATTATTATTAACCACAAGGGAGTACCAGAGAGCCCCAACCCATAGACACAGTAACACAACCCACATTGTATGAATAAAATAATGGATATTTATTCCACAGAAGCCCTTTTACACAATTTTCACACCAGTTATTAACCACAATACACAATGAATACTCTGCATAAATCAATTCTTCCTCCTCCTCCAATTGAGTTTTGCCTTCCATCCTCCCAGTTCTGATTCAATTGAATTGAGGCAGCAGAGTCCTTTTATTTCAGACCCAGAAATACTTCCAATACCATGCCATGTCTTCCAGGAAGCAGTTCCGGGTCATGGAAAAAGTAGGGAGGTCCTCCCCAAACAGCACCCTCTAATGATACCCTGACATGGATGCACTTCCAGACTCCAATTCCCAAGCGTCCCTGTGGGACTGGGTTCTCACATGAGGATCACTGCCGCCTATCATACAGGGGACTGAACTGCTCCTGACTCCTGAATAATGCTGGTGCATCCATAAAGTTATACCGGCTAGGTACAAACTTATTTATTTGTTCCAATTCATCTCTGTCGTCCTCCCGTCTGGGTAATGGATTCTTCTCTTTTCATGCCTGTTCCCCTTCTACACTGTATACATTAGAATTGATTAGTTGATTGACTGATTGATCAATACAAAACAAAGAGTAGATTTACACTAAGTAAACATAATTTGTTCTGATGTCACCATTATACTTGATGTAAATTGTTATACTGATTTAAACAATTTAGAATTCTAGTTGAAGCAACTTATATTGAGTAACTGATTTGACTTGTGATTGTAGCATAGCATCAGACTCAATTTTCAGATAGAATCCACTTAATTTAAAGCAAATGTTGACACAACATGTATTGATTAAACATTTCACCATTGTTATTGATTACGAGCCCCTCTAAAGTCAACAGACTTTGAGGAGAGTTTGAACAAAGTGTTTCATTATAATGAATGTCTATTGGTAGAGCTAGCATTGCTATTGTTGACTAAATTCACAAGTTTAAAAAGAAAAATTAACATATCTACTGGATTTTTTTTTTTGTAAAGTTAATTCTAAATCAATCACATGACAAGCTCAACAAGATAAAACACACCTATATCAGTTTGATGAATTGCGCCCACACTTAAAAAGTCAGAATTCTTTTAAAACAGATGGAATTAATCATATAGCATTTCTACATGTATGACTTATTTTAAAGCAAGTACATACAGTTTCTATACACTAATGTGATTATATAGTATTTGAATGATGCTCACTTAATACAACGTAATTGGGTACAGAAAATTGAATAAATGTACTGTAGATGGCTCACTGATGAAGTGAAGGAAAGAAAACAGAAACATTGTGTTAATTTTTCTCAATATTTTGATAGTAGATTTAGCCCCTTTCAAAGAAAATATCATCTCAAGGTGTTTGACAAAGCACACAAGAATACAATTCAGAGGAACAAGATAGTGAGGCCTAATACGTGAGAATTCAAAACCATAATACAGCAAGGAGATATAATCTACAGAAGAGCCAGCAAAAGTTAAAATCAAATAGGAATGCATAGCAGTTGATTACTGGTAAAGGTTGACAAAAAACAGAATAAACAGATCATAAATTGTGGAACATGACCCGGACACAGACAGGCAGACACGTTTAAGTCACCCCACACACATGTATTATAGTGCTCCATATTTACAATAAAGTGCCATAGTCCCCAAAAGTCCCCAAAGTCCTGGCCAACACAGAGATTGCCTTCCCTTTTTCAGGTCGCCTCTTGATCTTCTCCCTGACCTCGTCCTGCTTCCTCCCGACTCAAGTCATCACCTGACGCACCCGGATATGCTCCAGGTGTGCTCTGGCAATCTCCCACCGACACGCCCCAGTGAGGCGAAAGTGCTGGCTGCATCCCCAGAAGCACTCTGGGTGTCCCTGTTCCTCTTCCCCCCAGCACTTCTGGGTGTGACGGAAGTGCTGAGATCCAGGGCTCCCAAGGCATCTGGGTGCCCCCTGGCAGTGACCATGGGTCCCTACAGGGTTGAGCTTCTAAGCTCTTGTGGAACGAGCCCAGGACACAGACAGGTGGACAACATTTTGTCACCCAACACACACATCTTTATTTACACTATTTACAGTTTTACTTTACTGCACCTCCGCACCGAACCGCATAGTCCAGGCCTCTCCTTCCAGTGCCTGCCTTCTTTGGGCCGCCTCCACTCTTCTCCAGCAAGACTTCGTCCACTCCTCGCCCGACTCCAGTCCTCGAATGAAAGGAGGCGGCCCCTTTTATACAAGCCCGGAAGGGCTCCAGGTGCTTCCCGACATTCCTCCGCGGACACTCCCCTGTGTGGTGGAAGTGCTGGCTGCGCACCCGGAGGCCCTCCGGGTGTCCCCAGTCTTCTTCCCCCCAGCACTTCCTGGTGTGGCGGAAGTGCTGAGGCCCAGGGCTTCAAAGGCATGGGGGCGCCCCCTAGCAGCGACCATGGGCCCCCGCAGGGTTGAGCTTCCAACCTTTGTACCCGTGGTCCCCAGTGTAACAAGGGCAGTTGCCCCCTTGAGGTCTGGAGGAGGTCCTCCTGGACGTCCCGGCTGAGTACCACCCCTAGCCCCGCTTGGGTAGCCCCCCCCCAGCCACCTGCCACAAAATATATTAGGCAACTGAAGATTCAGTTACAAAAATAAATATATGGGTTTGGGAAGTTTAAAACCTTTTGTTTTGAAAACCTTTAAGGGAAAATGCAACTTGTGGTACAAAAAGAAAAAAGGCAATTATTTTCTGGCCGGGTGGAATTTAATCTCTTCTGCAATATACATTTTCAGTCCTTAAAATAGCCTATCGAATGAAACTCAATATGCTCCTAATGGTAGAAAAGTGTAAGTTGTGTTCTGAGATTTTTCGAGTAAGGAGCGCTGATGTTTTAAGCTAAGGTTGTTTAAGCTCAGTATTCATGGTTGGCCACATGTTGCATGTTGATTAGTACATGCAAGAATTTCACTGTACTTTATGTAACAATAAGGATGCTGTAATGAACAATGAATACTAAAATGCCAAAGGGAAATCTCCAGATACAATACTTATAAGATCAAAGCTTATGAAAATGAAGCCACAAAGCTAAGTGAACATTCACTAAGTGCAACACAAAGGCTGTGAAATAGTAAAAATGGCTTATCACTGAGGTTCAGAGGTCTCTGTCAGGTCAACATGGACAAACAGTGCTGACGTGTACTCTGGGAAACCCAGTTCAGGACTGATAATGCACATGGCAGTTACTCTGAGTCAGCAGTCTATGTCCTCATATTTATCCATCTACTGATAATTTCCTTAACTTGCTTATAAAGGTCAGAGCAAGTTCTGGCAGTAATAAACACAAGACAGGGGTCTGCCATGATCAATATACCAATCAGTTCTCTCAACACAAATACAGTGTAGGATAACTGAACGGCCTAATGTTATATTAACTACCAATTACACACTAATTACAGAAAGCAGGGCATAGCTGCATGTTAATGAAACAGAGAGAAAGAGGGTTGCAAAATAAAAGAACAGGCACAGAAACCTAAAGACTGAATTGGACTGGCTGTGGTTTCTCAATAGCACAGTTCACTAGATTAAACATTAGAGGATGGAGTCTGCTTGTTAGGCCATAACGTGACCCAATGCCTTAATAGATGACAGTGTTTGAGAGAGTACATGTATATAGACAAATAGGACTTTTATAATAATTGTAATCTTTGGTAAAAATCTCCAAAGAGAAGTTAAACATGATGAGAGCATCATGAAGCATGCATGTCTTGTACAACACAGAGATTGCTGCGGATGTAACTGCGAATGATTAGTCCCTATAGCTATTTTTTATGTGTCATGCCCTGGATCAATGTAAATTTTGGGCAGCTTTGTTGGCAAAGGAATTGAAATTCAAATTAGTGTAGAACCATCATGGATTTGTACACTTTTTATAAGTCTATGATTTCTTGTATTCACCCATTGCCTCTGGTGTTAACCAAAAGACCTTTACAGTGTCTGAAACAAACTCTCAGTATAAACTCTCATGGACAGACAAGTGGTATTATAAGAATGCATCATATGTCATTCAGTAACAAATAAAAAGCATTAACATGGGTAGATGTATTCATTTTCATGAATCATCATCTTTCTATATAAATTTGTCGGGTGTCCTTCCGTCCCGTGAGTGCTACGCAGGCACGAAGTTTCACACACGCCCCGTCCATTTTGCAATGCACGATGGGATTTGTAGTTTCGTTTTTCCAGGTAAAAGATGATTTTCTACTACAGACTGTGTGATATCTTCTTCTTCGTTCTTACTATATAAAAGCGGTCGGGATTGTCCTTCTGTCCTGTGAGTGGAAAGCGTAGTGGTATTCCGCTTATCACAGACTTACTACTTGCAGCTTGCGTTACGAAGCGACATGATGTGAGCAGAGGTCTGGTGCTCCCATCGTTTCCTTGCTTTTGTGCGCGATGCGCTGGAAAAATAGACAAAATTATGTCTCTGGAAATAATTAATGTTGATGGAGTACAAATGCCTCACCGCGTAGTAAATATCAGGGGGGTTCAAAAGGGCGACCTCAATATAGAAAAAAAGTCTAAATTTCATCACAAAATAACAGAAACTACGAGTATTAAAGTAATACCGCTCAAATGCAATATAACCAAATTAATGAGTTTGTATAAAATACCAAATTGATCTACATATTGAATTGCCTTAAGAAGTGGTCAACTTAAAAGTTGGTCGCCTTAAAAGGCGGGTCAGCCTAGTACAGCATAAAAATCTCAAGTCTGCTTAATCCACTTCAGATTCACAGTGGGTTTAAAACAAAGGTTCTCAGCTTTAGTCCTGGTGTGCCACTGTGGCTACAGGCTTTCAATCCAACCACATTCACAGATCAGTGGGTCACTCTTATGTCTCATCAATCTAGTTATTTAGGTGGTCTTCTTTGTTTTCTTATTCTGTCGTCCAAACAGTGCTCTAGTATGTGTTTATGTGTGAAGCTGGCTAGAACGAAAACCTGCAGCCACAGTGATACCCCAGGACCACTAGAATGGGGTGCAAGGCAGGAACCACCCCTGGAATGGTCACACAATGTACTTTAGTTAATTTTAATTTATCATCTTATTTTAGATGTACAAAACATGATGAAACATTTGCCACCTAACAGGAGAATTTTAAAATTGTTTAAAAAAGAGCTGAAACAGAGAAGTATTATAAAGTGCTTATTTAATGAGCTGTGTTTTATCTGTGCATTATTTTTTATATTGTAAATAATGAATATCAGAATTTTTTATTGGCCTAAGACAGGGGTCCTCAATCACAGTCCTGGAGGGCCGCAGTGGCTACAGGTTTTTGTTCTAACCTGGTTGCTTAATTAGAAAGCCATTCTTGCCAATAATTTAATTTCATAGCTTATTAGGCCTTTAACTCTGCTATGACGGGTAATTCTCATATCCTCGATTTTCTTGCCCTTTCTAAGGATATCATCCAAATGATTTGAAGGCTAAAATGGAGGAATAATTCTCAGTCCTTCACTTTTTTCTCTTTAATTTCCTTCCAATTGTTTAATTAAACCCAATAGTGCATGATAAATACACACTGGTGTAAATGGTATCAAGCTAAATGGAGAAATGCTGCTCTCTTTTGTCATTTTCATGTTATTGCTAGTTAGGATCAATTAAAAACCGAGAATACAGCTATTTATGACTAGAATAAGCAATAAGGGTTCAAAATCTAAACGAGCGAGACAACTAAAGTGAAGCTGAAGTGTTACTTGAGCAATAAGTGCTTCTGATTAAACAATTGGGTTGGAGCAAAAACCTGCAGCCACTGCGGCCCTCCAGGACCGTGCTTGAGGACCCCTGGCCTAAGATCTAAGGAGAAAAAACATTATGAACTAAGCAATCAAGGAAAATGTTTTATTATCTGCAATGCTGATTGGCAGCACAGAAATCATACTGGGTTCAAACCAGACTTAAGCACCACAAGGCAGGAATTGTACCCACAGTACTATACTTTGTTCACTGGTATACCGTAATATTGTATATGAGAGAATTTCATTTTTATTTTGTTTACTGAATCTGCTTAAAAGGAGATTATAAAAGTTCTAGTGCTTATTTTGTAGTATACTATTTTGAGAAATGACCAATAAAAGCAACAGGTATTAACCCATATTAGATAAATGTAGGGTAGGAGGCTGCGGCTACCCATATGATTCTAGAGACTGAACTCTTTGTGTACCCTGCAGGCAAAATTGCACCACATGCCATCACGAGTTTCCATCCTTGATAGAGCTGGCCGAGGAGAGCTTGTTCAAACATGTTAAACATACCAATTGCTGCAATGAACCAAAGAACACTGCGATGTGTTTACCAGCCTTAGCTGGGAAACAAAAGTAGTAAAAAGAGTTACATTGCTCTTTATATTTAGAATTTTGTGGGAAAAGTAATGGACAAAGATACATTCATTTTCTGATGCATTACAGGGATACAGGAAGTTGGATTCTATTCCAACAAAAAAGCACAGACTACTTGATGATGAGATGCCATCTTTTGCACGACACGCTGCTAAAAGCATCCACACTCATTCTTACCGAGTCAACCAACATTCTTTCTTAGAAGTGTGGAAGGAAACTTTCAAAAATGAATTTGCACTGAGTGCAAGTTACCAGGTGAGCATACTGACATATCATAATTCATGAAAGTGTAAAACATCACTAGCAGAGAAAGGAAAATTGTTGTACTTTTTCAGTACTTTAATCAAAACTGTTTTTCTCCAGAGTGAGGAATGTGCCCGACTGTCTTTATGTTCTACAGACCTTTATGAACCTCTTTTACAACACGCACCTTCTTCAAAGAAAATAATTTTCAGACAAAGGTACAGTAACTGCTATCTGCTATTATAATAAAAGAAGGATAGATGATTCTTGAGTACATATTATACAAATTCCAAATACAGAACATGCTTATGCTCATTCTTTATAAGACAATTCTGAGACAACAGCATGCCTCCATGAGGACATGAGGAAATCGTGGCAATTACAAACAGACAGTAAACTGCTTTCTAATTGTATGTTCTGTAATAATGTTTTAAAGTAAATTAGAGCTATTGCAATCTTTTCTATCCTCTACCAAAGAGATGTTATCATGATTGCAGGACTTTACCATAATTAAATGTAATTAAAGGTGTCACAAAAGCCCATGTCATCACCTAATCTTGGAAAAATGGAAACAGAGCAAGAGTACACCTTTCTCAAATATTACAGTAAGGTGGCACCTACAGGGGGATAACACTGCTCTCAGTGCCAGGTAAGGTCCTTGCTAGGGTCATCCTCCATTGGACCCATGATAACTTGCTCACTTACCAGTGACTGGAGCAGTCTGGTTTTACACATAAAAAGTCTACCATCGACTACATCCTGGCACTGAGGGTTCTCATAGAGTGCAAATGTGAATATCAGCAAAGTTTCTGTTCACCCTTTGTAGACTTTTGTAAAGTGTTTGACTCAGTTGATCAAGCTGCCCTGTGCAACATCCTGAGACTTTGGGTGATCCCCGAAAGTTGATGGATTTCATGGCCAACCTGTACACTGGTACTGTGAGTGCTGTGCAGAGTGGAGGCAAAACCTCTGTATTTTTCTCAGTTGATTCTGTGGTTCCTCAGGGGTGTGTTCTTACTCCTACTCTGTTCAATGCTTACATGGAATGGGTGTTGGGCAGGGGCGTGGGGTAAAGACAGATTTCACTGATCTTGACTTTACCAATGATGCTGTGATCTTTTCTGAGTCAATGGAGGCTCTGATCGGTGCACTCAAGAGATTGAGTGAGGAGTGTGAATGTCTGGACTTGCGAGTTTCCTGGATAAAAACCAAGATCTAGGCCTTTAACTGCCTTTTAAGGCACCTCTTACTGATAAACTGCTCTTGTTTGACCTAGTATTGTATACAACTCATTGGATCAACTGAAGACTTCTAAGACAAAAAAAATCTTTTTTTTTAATTTTTCTTCTGGACTCTGGTGGTAGGACTGTGTTCTTTATTCATGTTCTGGGAAGCAGTTTACTAAAAGGGAGTATTCTGCCACATCTTTCCGTCCATTAACTGGTGTCTGCATTTCAAGAACCTCCATCATCTGCTGTAGACTTGGATTTCCAGGACTATAAGTATTGTCGGGGTTGTTCTCTCTTTGTCGTGTTTATCTATTTGGAAATTTTTTTCATGTGTGCTGTTAATATTTGGGTGTTGACATGGGCATATTATAGGGCTTGGGTGTTGGCCCAATTTTATCTGTTCCTCATCTAGTGGTAACCTCAATGCTGTCCTAGAAGTTAGGGTTTGGAACACATCACACCTTTGCACAAAGTCCTTATTAACTTTTGAAACTCTGAAAATTCCTCAAGTATTCCATTGTTGGCTTAGAGTCTTCATTGCATCTTGTTGACATGTGTTTTGAGCTATCGGTGTGAATGCTTGACTTTCAGTGTAGAATTATGGAAATGGTACCTATTGTTTAAAAATCCTGCACTGTTTAACTTAAAAAATCATGTGGTTCTATTAAGACAACAAGAAAAAAATGTTACTGCCAATTTGATGTTGATATGGTCTGAAATAGGGGTTGCTGTGATTAATCAATGTATTTGAGTGAAAAGTTTTTTAGTGAAATTGCATATTAGATTAGTTGTCACTGCCTCACATTTCATGCTGTTATGCTATGACACTGTGCTGTTTTTGAGGCTAATCATGGCGGCAGCTGCACCACATTCAGCAGAAAAAAACCTTTCTTCCAAATTTCAGGCAAAATCCTTTTCTGTGGTTGTGTATTTATTGTGAGGTGTTCCATATGAACATGTGCCTAGGAAGGAACCTGGATTATAGCAATGGACAAGCCAACAATTCCATAGGTAACCCAGTTTCTCTCTCTTCAATAGTTGTTTAAATGCTCTGAAGCTGGTTAACTTGAGAAATTCATATTAATGACTAATGAAAAGTTAGAGCCAGGGCATTTCTTTGGACAGAATAGATGACTTGTTTGCTATCAAAATTATTAATTATTCTAGAGTCCACATGGTGGAATCTTTCAAATTTTTAGACACAACTATCATAAACAGATTAACTCTCCTCCCACCTCCAAAAAGCCTCGACAATGGATGTACTTTTTACGTCAACTAAAGAAATTATTTCCCAGCCCTATCCTAGTACAAGGCTATAAACTATAACTAAAATTGTGATCACGTTCTTCATTGTTGTCTGGTTTGGTTCAGCAATAGTCTACTCCAAAAATAAATTACAGGGTGATTCATCTCACCCAGGTCATCATTAGCTACAAAAACTCCCGCCTGGTAAACACTTTAGGTCAATTATAACTAAAACTGATAGATAACTAAACATTTTCTTTCTCAGAGCCATAACCCTTGCAAACAGGTAATTTAGACTGTCTTCCTTGCTTATTTGTGTGTTCCGTCATATACTGTATGAAGATGTGATTGTGTGTGTGTATGTACAGTATATGCACATTGTATATGTGTGAGTGTACATACACACTGTACTCACACATTCTTTCATTTGCACATCATTTGCATACCTGCTTTATAGCACTATACCATCATTCTGCATCTGTTTATAATGTATGTTTTTTGACTTATTTATGTTATTGGCATGTGATGTTGTGTTATGCTATAAGAAGCTCAAATGCTATCAAGCTAAATTCCTGTTCAATAAGTACTGGTGAATGAAAGTGATTCTGATTCTGATTAAACTATCACAGCTCCTTAAATCTCAAAGTAGAGGTGAAGGTGAGGCCATTAGAAGTCAGGTTGTCTCGAATGTTTCTGTGTGGTTTATCTAAATCATCAATCGTCAATTGAGCTGCTCACCTCCAAGGGGGAAACCAGACCTAAGATCAATCATCAATGAATCAAGCCCCTTTTAAACTTCCAGGAGAACTTCACACCTCCCTCAAACTTGCCCCTGGTCCACAAAAAAGTTCAGATTTTAAAAACGGCACATTTGTGACATTTATAGGCCTAATATACCGCCATATACTGTATATGTTTACATATGTATAATGTAACTGTTTGATAACTGTAAACTGGAAATGTTGTTAATAAAAATACATTTTAAAGCCATTATTTTTAAGTGTCCAAGTTAGGGTCATAATTTAACCTACTCTCTTTGGAATGTGGAAGGAAAATAAGAGCACTAGGAGAAAAACCTACACAGCAGGAGGAAAAATGAAAAGCTTCACACAGGCATGGAATCACGCTATGGTTCTGCCTGTCTAAAAAAATAGGTAGATAGACATACATTTATATGTATACTACGGGGTCTTTGCCCCCTGCTCACTTTCCTCACCAACCGCTCTGGCGCTCGCATATGGGGATGCAGATGTACAATTTAAACAGATTGTTATTTTCATGGAAATTGTTACATATGCATAATAGAACTATTTTACATTACAGTGAGTAATTAACCATATTAAAAAATAGTAAAACGTAATACAGTACTTCGAAAGTAAATTATGTTTCATGTCATGTTTGAGTTATTCGTTGCATAATACGATTTTATTCTGTTTGGCTTTGAAATTAACACGCAAATACTTTTTAAACTTATACTTTTACTGTAAAACTTCAGTAAAAACAATTTTTTAATTAAATTTTCGTCAATATCGCATTGAATTTTGATTCTGTGTTTGGACTTTCATCGTAACAATGCAACGTATAACTGCCCGTCAGTGAATATAGCTTCTTTCTCTCTAATAAATAAAATTACTTTTTCGAATGTTTATCTCTGAGATTTGTTAATTGTTTTTGCAAAAGCTATTCTAATGGGAAACTGTTAACGTTTTAATACGAATGTCATATCAAGATCTCCTTTGTTGTCTAATGTTATTCCCCGAAGATGTACTACATTACCTTTCTTGGATACATCCTTCTTTCTACATTAATTTGTGCGGAGGAAGACCGGACGGTGTTAATAGTTGTAGATATTTTTCGGGATATTGTAAGTTGATATTTTTATGTTCCGCACGACCACCACCAACTGTTTCAGTATAGTCTATTGATAGGCATTTAACCAATTTGCCGTGTAACTGATCAACATTTTTGTCGTCAATTCGTTTGACTTAATCGTTCCTCGGTGCTAGGATTGCCCGTGTACTCATTTTTACTGTTGATAACCCTTCGTGATGGAATTTTTTAATAAGATTTCGACATAATACGTCTTCTTTAATTGGGAACTTAAAGTGAGGAAAACATTAAAATTCATAAGAGCTGAGAGAGCAAGAACTGTGTCTGTCAAAAGCATTCACACGAATGAGAGGTGAGAGGACCATGTGTGTGGTTGAATATGGTTGAGAGGAGGTTGTGACTTGAAACAATCTCTTGAAAACAAAAGTCTTGTCTCATCCCAGGATTTTTTTATATAATTGATTTATATCAATGTATACATTTTTATATATATATAAAAGACTTTATGACCAATAACTTCCGAACCCCCTTTATTGATCCAACATCCTTGTACCGCACCCCCTCATTTACTATAATATTGCCTTTGATTCCTGTATGTCTAATCATTTTCCTCTGATAATGACACCTGGTAGGTTGTGGAAAGCTCTGGAATGAAAAGCTACAAATATGCAATCAATATCAGAGACCTTCGTTCCATATCTAAATAAATAAATATGAATATATAGTCTATGTACATAAAACAAAATATTTCATTTAAAGGGCTGATTATTCTCGTAAATATTGTGAACCGAAAATGCTTACTACTGCATCCAACCTGTTAACTGCGGGGTAACCTGGCTGGGCCGGTCTGCCCCTTTAAACCCAAGTCACGCCCCTTGTGACGTGACGCGCAGCCGGCGCCTCAAGACGTCATGTTAGGGGAAGGGGCGGGCCATCGCCAACGAGTAGTTTGTGGTGTTTCGAGACGTGGAAAACATAGGAAGTAAAAGAGCTACAAACGACGTCTGAGGCCCTTTGAACTTTATGTAGCTTTGTTGTCGCTATTTTGTGCGTGGACTTCCATACGTTTATGACTAGTTAATGTTTACTGTCGTGAGTCGTAAAACGTTTACAAGGTAAGTCAAAGAAGAGACGCTTCTTTTACTTTTTGTCCTTTCATGGAAAATGTTTGTGTCGCTCGCGAATTTTAGGGAACCTTGCATCCCGTCTCTTTTATGTGCTAAAGGAGGCGCACGGTCACAGAGAAAAAAAGCCAAAATCGGCTCACACTGTTTATGTAAGTTGATATATTTGTCAGCTGTTGTGTAATGGAGTTAAGCAGATCCACAGTGAAATTCGAGGTTGAAAGAATCTTTGGCGCAGTTGCCCGGTTAGATATGAGGGTGTCTTATCCTGATATTAGGCCAGTATGTTTTAAATGCTTCATTGTGAAGTGAAGCTTTGCTGCAGTTTATAAATGTTTGAGTGCAAAGTATCTCGCGTTCGAGGTTTCGGCGATGTGGGTTACTGTTAGTGCTATTGGTTGCTCTGTCTCGTTTGTCTAATAATTTTGACACGTTTCGCTGTTCTCTTGTCTCCTCCCATTTCTGGATAAGATTGTGCTGAAAAGTGCAGAACAAGAAAATGTAATATGTGAAGGTTAGAAAGGCTTTCTAGAGTTAAACGACAACTTATTAAACTGCACACCAAGCTTTTATTTATGTATTCATTTATTTTTGGAAATTGCCAATTTTGCTGAGGACTTCAAAGTTTATTGAAGTAAAGTTAAATGTATCTTTTACTTTTGAAAAGTATCTTTAAAAAAAACGGAGTTGGCCTTTTCTGTGGACTGTAGTCCGCAAGACTGCTAACCGCTCAAGGGCAGGATATGGCTCGAGACATCAAATGATTGTGCTTTTAAATGACCTATTCTAACCTGCATAATAGCAGGTTAACCTGTTGGTACTTGAAACTGGTGTTGATAGGAAAAGAACCTACTGGGCGTATGTGCCTACAGGATAAACTTGATTATCTGCAAGATTCTTTTTACATGGTACGTATTGCGAAAAATCCATTAAAACTTCAAATTCAATAGGATGAGTTTTGTATGCTGTACAAAATTTTGTATGAACTTCACAACGATTGAGCCTAAGTTCAGTCCATTAAAATGTGCTTTGAAGTTTTAATTTAAACATGGTCAGAAACTTTGTTTTAAAAGTCTAATGCGTGTGAAACGGGGCCTTTTCTAGCTTTTTGGGGACTCTATGCAAGTTTTTTTTTTATTTTATTAAATTAAAAGCTACGATTAGGGGAGCTCAAATCCTTTAAGATGATCCATGGCGATGCATCAGTCTACATTTGTAAATCTAAATTTTAAATTAATAATCTCAATTTGGCAAATGCAATTTAAAATTACAAAAAATGTAAACAGTAAGGCTTCTGTATATCCATAAATTCAACAGATGCCTCGTTTTCCTCAAATTTTCAATTGTTACACTAATTCAGAATAAATAACTAAACATTGCAATATACAGTACAGTGTCCTTTTAGAACATGCACCCAATTTCAAAGTTGTCACTTTCAGACTTCTACTCTGGTAAAAGTCAAAGTATGAATTCAAATTGTTTACTCAAGTAAGAGTATAAAAGTACATGTTCTTAAATTTACTTTTGAGTATAAAAGTAAACATTTTCTTTAGTTGAAAATTGCTCTGATTAAGAAAGATGTTTAACAATGAAAACAAACATGCATTAAGTGCTTTAGTTACAAACAAATCTGTCAAGAGGTCCTATAAATCATCTGATATCATTACCAATAATAGCCTATATAGCTGTTTTTGTCTTGTATATAAACGTCTATGCGTGGAAGTGTGTGTGTGTGTCTGTATGTCTGTCTGTCCGTCCCGGAGGTGTGAGGGTACAGCATGACTCTCAAAGAAATCGACTCTGTCGCCAAAGTGAAACTGCCAACTAAAGAGAAACTTGCTTAGCCGCTAATACACAACCAAGGTGAGCACATTGGCAAAACAATCTAAGAGGAGAGAGAAACTCGCTTAGCCGCTGATAGACAATGGAGGCGAGCACATTGGCAAAATGAAACCGCAGAGGAAAGAGAACCTCACTTAGCTGCTTAATGCACAACTGATGTGACTGATTGAAGTGCCAGAATCCATAGTTTATAGAAGCCCCGGCTTTTTACAGTATGGGTTTACACAGCTATTTGTCAACGCATAAATAAAAATCTATTTTGCATGCTAATGTAATCACCATTAACTTAGTAGCCTATCCCAATAATGTTATTGAAAGATCATATTTCTCTAATATTCATTATTTAATTGATTTTTAGTTATTTTAATAATGTATATTTCCAAATGGCAGATCAATCAAAAGTTCATGTGAGCACACTTGTCTCTATACGTTTTTTAAGATTGGAGTGTAAATTTTGAACTCTTATCACAGCACAGCAAACCATCTGGCAATGGCATGTATTGATGTGCCATCGTGGAGAAGTTGGACTATCTGTGTGATTGCAATGACACTGACCGGAGCCAAATGCAAAGCTAGTAAAAAAACAGTCGGAAAAGACAAGGAGGGAAAAATGTCAGTGGCCTCCACCTGTTAAACCATTCCTGCTTTGGGGGTCGTCTCATTGTTGCCCCTCTAGTGCAGCTGTTGTTAATTTCATTAACACCAAAGCAGCTGAAACTGATTAACTAACTGGATCTTTTTTGAGCAGTATATCAAGAAATGGCTCGGCCTGGAATTATCCATGTCTTGTCTATCGCCTAAATGATATTTCATCTAGCTTTTACTTCATGACAGCTGAACTACAAGAGGATTTTGGACTGCTGCATCTCTGGAATGAGATTAGACAATTGAAGTGGTTTAGGCCTGTAGTTCAAATAGGATGTTACAAGGCAGTGAGAGAATACCATCAAAGTATCATAGAAATTCTCTTGAGTAATTTGGGAAACACTGGAAACTGCCCTAGAGACCTTGGCAAATACTGGTGAGGATGCAGTGCACTGATCTGTTCAGTTAGGCATGTTGCCAAGTAATGTGGTCAATTCCGCCAATGCTTGGCCCTTGTTTTGAATCTTAATCTTAGTATTCTTAGCAAAGCCAAAGTGGGAAATATAATGTCAGATTCAGTTGACCTTTTAGTGGTATTGTAATTCTTATAGTGAATACAATTTGGTGGGGACCTGCAAACTTGGATCATGTTGAGGGGAAATACAGGTTCATGGACTGAGCTTATGACCGAAAGATTCCACATAATGAATATGCTGAATATTACCATTATGTCACACAGATATGTCATTTCTAACTTTGATTTTTAAATGCACGTCAATTCAATTATACGGCCTAATGTTCTTTTTCTCCTCATGTTGGTCTACTTGATTATTTCAGTGACAACACTCTTAAGTTGGTTTGACAGGCAACTGTGTTTTAACAAATCTATATCTGGGTGATTCTCAAGTGTTCGCAAGCCATGAGATAGAGGATTCCTGTGGCATGTCCTGGGGGTTTTTCCAAGTATCTTGTTCCTGGTTCACATCCTTTAGTCCTTGCATATTGTCAGATTCCTTACTCTACCCTGCAGGGTCTGCCCCACAACTATGTGCAGAAATTTGTTGGTCATCACAGTTCCATTGTTTTTCCTTCAGTTAGGCATGACTTGGCACATAATTATTTTTGATAAGTGAGAGGTAGACTGAAGTGTAAATTTACCCCTTTATGAACTGGACATTAGTAATGGAGAAGGATTGTGCACAGCTGCCAGATTTAGGGACAGTGGTGGGTCCTTTTTTCTCCCCAGTCCAGCCCACTGATTGTCTTCTGAAGCACACTTCTTCACAAAGAGCATTTTTCTTCTGGACTCTGGTGGTAGGACTGTGTTCTTTATTCATGTTCTGGGAAGCAGTTTACTAAAAGGGAGTATTCTGCCACATCTTTCCATCCATTAACTGGTGTCTGCATTTCAAGAACCTCCATCATCTGCTGTAGACTTGGATTTCCAGGACTATAAGTATTGTCGGGGTTGTTCTCTCTTTGTCGTGTTTATCTATTTGGAAATTTTTTTCATGTGTGCTGTTAATATTTGGGTGTTGGCATGGGCATATTATAGGGCTTGGGTGTTGGCCCAATTTTATCTGTTCCTCATCTAGTGGTAACCTCAATGCTGTCCTAGAAGTTAGGGTTTGGAACACATCACACCTTTGCACAAAGTCCTTATTAACTATTGAAACTCTGAAAATTCCTCAAGTATTCCATTGTTGGTTTAGAGTCTTCATTGCATCTTGTTGACATGTGTTTTGAGCTATCGGTGTGAATGCTTGACTTTCAGTGTAGAATTATGGAAATGGTACCTATTGTTTAAAAATCCTGCACTGTTTAACTTAAAAAATCATGTGGTTCTATTAAGACAACAAGAAAAAAATGTTACTGCCAATTTGATGTTGATATGGTCTGAAATAGGGGTTGCTGTGATTAATCAATGTATTTGAGTGAAAAGTTTTTTAGTGAAATTGCATATTAGACTAGTTGTCACTGCCTCACATTTCATGCTGTTATGCTATGACACTGTGCTGTTTTTGAGGCTAATCATGGCGGCAGCTGCACCACATTCAGCAGAAAAAAACCTTTCTTCCAAATTTCAGGCAAAATCCTTTTCTGTGGTTGTGTATTTATTGTGAGGTGTTCCATATGAACATGTGCCTAGGAAGGAACCTGGATTATAGCAATGGACAAGCCAACAATTCCATAGGTAACCCAGTTTCTCTCTCTTCAATAGTTGTTTAAATGCTCCGAAGCTGGTTAACTTGAGAAATTCATATTAATGACTAATGAAAAGTTAGAGCCAGGGCATTTCTTTGGACAGAATGGATGACTTGTTTGCTAAATGCACTTGTCAGTTGCTGCTATCATTATTTGTAAGTGTGCTTAAGTAATATAGTTTTTCAGTATATAGGCTAGCAAAACACAATATAGTTCATCCCCGAAATACATGTGGGTTACGTTCCTAGAGCACCTGCTAATTATGGATGTGGATAACAATAAAAAAGCCTATTTTTATAGTTTAAACCCTAAATATGCCCCCCAAAACCGTTTCATTTCAACCTCAGCTTAATACATTACCTAAAAAAAAAGAATGTAAAGGTAAACCCATATAATGTGCAGTACTGTACTGCTATATCTCCTGCAGTGCTAGAATGTAAAATACCGATGTTACCGCTATATGTACTGTAATTAATGCAAGCGTGTTTTCATTGCCAGAATCCTTAGAAGGTTTGGGGCATTTCAGTGGCATCTTTGGGCTTTAACTCGTAAACTGCCACATACTTAGGGGTTAATGCATCCCTGGACACCAAATACTTTTTTGCTGCACTTTTTCAATAAACGCCACAATTCACAAAGAAAAAGTGAAATTTTAATGGAACACATTTCTTTTCATGGAAAGAGCATCACAATTACTGCAACACTGATCATTTTACACACTGCTAATGACCTGTAAAAAAACTACTTTTAAAAACTACTGGAACAATATGTACAAGGTGCAGCTGATGTCATTGATGAATTCAGTAAATCACTGAGCCACCTGTGCTTGAACTTGCTTCACGCAAGCACACAGAGGCCAACACTGATGCTTACAGGCTAGTCTAGTACAGTGGCTCAATCCCAGGGACGGTGAGGCTGCAGGGGACAGGCAGTGGTCTTGAGCTGGCTGCTTGGCGAATGTACGGCACTGACTGATCAGCTGCGGCGTGTTGGTAAATTGCACTGGAAACCGTCTTTAGCTGGTTGCGACGTTCAATGAATGTATGTCGCTGAATATACTCGGTTCCTGCGTGCTGGCAAATGGCACTGGGAAACAACTATAGCTGGTTGCGGCGGTTTAAAGGTTAAGAAGAAGAAGAAAACGGAAAACACAAGAACACTCAGCTGCAGATGTGTGGCAGGGCAGCAATCAATCAGCAGCAAGGAGAAATGAATAACTCTGTAGCGGTCCGGTGCCGCTAAGATTGACGCCGTCGAAGACGGTGATTTATTTTTATGTTGGAGATTCCAGGATGCACCCAGCCTTGGCCCGACCTGCACTCGCTCACAAATAGAGACAAAAATAAAGCAAACTGGTAATCAAACAGCAAATAAGGCATGTAATGAAAACGATACCACCCCTGTTCCCCTTATGGTAATTATACATTAAATACAACAAAACACACACAGTCAAGTCCATGAAAAATGGCAACAGATGAAATGTAATAATGAAAATAGTCCAGAGATCCGCACGTTGAATGGGATTGTAAAGATAGTCTTACCGTTAGTTCCTGAAATGGTGAAGATGGGTGGACGGGTTCAGGAGCACTCCTTTATTCGCAGGATGGTCATGAATCCACTTGCAGTCCTCATGTACATAGGCAGATGGCAGACAATCCAGACCCCAACCACGAAATGATCCAGGACAAAACGAGTAAGTACAGGTAACCCAACAGAAGGCAGGCAGATGGACAGGAACTTGAAACACAAATTACAAAAACTTTTTTTTTTTTTTTCTTTTGGTCACTGGCTCCCTTTTTTTTTTAAAAGCCGTGCTGACATCCTTTGACCCCAACAGCCCCTGCACCTTTAGCAGAAAACAAATCAGAGCCACGGCAGAGACTGCTGGGAGTTGCAGTTTCAGATTCTAGTAAGAGTACAACACTCTCTTGGATTGGCTACTTTCACCATCCCAAGCCGCAGTTTCCTCTAAGGTTGTTTCCTGTTCTCTCTACAGTGCAGTATTGCTATGAAGAAAGCCATAAAAAATTACAGAGGATATTTGCTGTTTCCACTAACAATTATTAGGTTCCAAGGAACAATCTGCAAATGACTGAGGCTGCGAACTCTGCACCGCGCCTTCACGGGGGTCTACTGCAGTCTGCTAAATGCACTTTCTACCTTTATTTTGGGCATAGTTGCATTTTCACTTTTTGACAGATATTTATGCTAGGACAAGCAACTTGACACTCTGTCATCTCATGGATCTGAAAGAAAGAAAACTACAGTATATACTCACATATAAGTCTGGCTTTGAAACCCGAAAAATTGATCATAAAATCAGACCCCGACCTATATGCCCGTTCAAAAATGTGACCCTTAAAATTTTAATTATTATTTTTTTTAATATCTTCCTACCTCCTCCAATCTCACACTAGTTTATCAGACTCATCAAATTTTGTTGCACCAGTGTAGTTACCAATTTCTTTTGCCACTTCAATGACTTTTAATTTAATACCAGATTCATATTTTCTTCTGATTGAATGCTCCATCATAGATAAGGGATGCTCTTCCAATAAAGGTGTATGAGGGTGGGAGTTGCACAAAACAGTGCAAATGTTGCTTCGGAATAGTTTGGGTATTATTGTGTGGTCACGTAGGCACAATACATGGAAGAAAAAAAAAGGCAGTGTGCTCCATGGTTACTCTCTTAGGTGGGTGTTACCATATCATAATCTCTTTGACCAATAGAGTGAGTTTTTTGCATTCAACTTATACAACCGACATTATAAAATACTGGAAATTATATGGTAAAATCGAGCCTCGACTTATCCGCGGGAGAACTTAAATGCAAATATATATGGTACTTATCAGCGGCTGTCAAAAGCAAGCTTCAATAACACCCTGTATAAACACAGGTTAGCTTTTATAAAGTTGTTTTTAGGTTATTTTCTCTAATTATTAACTTGTAAATAAATCACATTCAGAAAGCGATCAGGTTAAATAAATAACTTGTTCTGTCAGATGTATTTTTTTTAAGCTTGTGAAGTTGACACAGTTGACACCAACTGACAGAGCTTGTGGCACAGTAATTATACAGCTGTCCACTTGCAGTGGAGTTGCTGCTGCTGCTGGGAAGAGGGCTGTTTTTGAAAAGAAACACAACTTCTGCTTAGTTTAGATTGTAAATGCTCAGATCAAATTCCTCAAAATTCTGGTTTTAACGTTAAGTTCTGAATATGAGCAAGTCTTAACTAAAATGGTTCTGGATGTTTTCCACATTCTCCAGTTAGTGTGGACAGCCTGATTAATGTCCAGCCACCTTTGCATCACCAAAGAGCCACATGTTAGTTATACGGAATGCCACTTGTAAATTGTTGTGCAGTGTAAAGGTGAATTCGTATTGTGCAGAACATTTTGCACATATTTTATGGATTATGAGTGCATACTTACATGTGAAGCTACTGATTAAGATATCTAATTTAGTTATTTTTGAAATAGTGAAAAATTTCCAGTAAATAACACATGTTCATATATCTATACACTTGTACATCTTTCCCATGCTGAGAGCAATTACAAAAAAAGAATTTAAAATGAACAAGTGGATTTACATGTGCATTTTCATCATACTTCACTAATTCTCCAACTTCCCGTGTAGGTAGAAGGCTGAAATTTGGCAGGCTTATTCCTTATAGCTTACTTACAAAAGTTACGCAGGTTTCATTTCGAAATTCTACACGTAACGGTCATAACGGTCGACAACGTCCGCCATGTTGAACTTTCTTATTTATGGCCCCATCTTCATGAAATTTGGTAGGCGGCTTCCTTGCGCTGACCAAAACCAATGTACGTACTTATTTCGGTGGTATGACGCCACTGTCGGCCGTCATATTGAACTTTTCAACGGTCTTTGTTACTTATGGGCCCATCTTCAAGAAATTTGGTATGCGGGTTCCCAACGCTAACTGAATCCTACTTACGTACATATATATATGTCCGTAGCTTGCAGCTTGGTCACCGTGTGAGGCGCCGTTGGGTCCCCCATCTCAACACCTCCCACGTTGTTGGCTGCCTTCCTATATAATGCTGTCCGTCGCTCCAGTCTCTATATTCCCTTCCTTGCTTCGCCACGGGATTCACGTCTCCCTGCTGATAACTACAGCCTTTTTATTTAATCCACGGCTTCTCTGCTGTTTTATTGTTCATTTATTACGATTATAGTTATTGTTTAGGTATTTTAGACTTGCTTTACATTGTTCAGGTACCCGTTTTCCTTTATCATTCCAACCATACCCCCATTAACATGTCTATCGCTTGACAGATGCCGAATGTCTCTTCAACACAAGTTCTACAAACACTGTCGTAATTGAAACAAACCATGAAACTCAAACCGATTATGACAGCAGCAATCCAAGCTGTGAGATTTGAATCAAGATTACTGGTCACATGGCCAACTACGTTGCATGCTCAAGAGTAAGCTCAGTGCACAGCTTGGTCATATTACAACCAGAGGGCTGAACTCACAATGTGGTATACAAAGAGATCCTTAACAAATAATTATTGGTATATTTTCCCTCAGTTTAAAAAGGTTTAATTTTCTTCTTAATAAAAATTTTAAGGCAGTATTTCGCCGCTGCGAAGCGCGGATGTTTTGCTAGTTTGACTTTTGTTTGCAGTGAGTGTCCACAGCATGAAAGAGTCTCTGCTCTTGGCTCTTTAGTTTGTAGTTCAGTCACTTGCCTAATTTAATTGCAGCTTGTTTATCGCAGTTATATATTTAATGCAGTAATATGTTTATTGCAGAATAACAATAAAAATGCAATTAATCATTCAGTGTTAGTATACAGTATATGATGCAACATTCAGGTACATTTTAGGGAGTTTTAAATGTTGTGGAATAATTTCTGTATTGCTGTTCTTATGGTTATTTTAGCGTATTGTAAATATGGAGTTCGTTTTCTCACTCCATGCCTAATGGTTTACAGAGCCACAGTTCGGGAGCATTATTTTCCTTTCATTTTTACTTTCTCGTATACATAGTATATAGGAAGTATAGGAATCATGAAAAAATTTGTCCTCGAGATTTTGATGCATCTTGACGTTTTAGACCTTTCCTGAGTCTGAAAATACCATTTTTGAAATCATCTGTGCGTAAACACGATAACTCTAAAATGCTTTGACCTACGTCAATGAGATTTTGTACACCCTGCTTTATATCAAAAATAAGGAATCCTATCAATTTTTGGGCCACTTCTGCTACTTTAACTGAATACTTTTGTGAATTGTCAAGTAAACTATGGTTATAATTATAGATAGATGATATAGATATTTATAACGATAAAAACAGCATAAACAAGTCCCTATAAGTTCATTTCTTGACTTTAAGTTAATTGGTGACTAAATTTGTTTTGTCCATAAGTGCATTCTGTGATGAACTAAATTCAGTAACATAAGATAAAGCCCCAAACAATTTGGAGTTCTCATTGTGTCTGAGGATACTGGAATAGGCCTTAACATCCACAACCTTGAATTGTACAGAACTGATATGGATAGAGGATAAATGAATTAATTCATGTTTGTAGTTCATGATTTAACTTTGTTCTACTCAATACACTTTCATTGCCTTTAAATGTCATTCAGAGCTGTTACAGACTTAGTGAATGATGTATATGAGAGGCTATTATAAGGGTTTGAGCCCTAACCCATTGAAAGAAATATCATTACAACCAAGTAGACCTTTAGATAGAAAATGTATGTGTATATGTTGTGATAGATGGGCGGGGAGCGTGCCCTACTGGGATACTTGGCGGAGGAGAGAACCTGGAAAAGGGCAATTTATACCCTGGGACACAAGAGGGCAGCACCCCGGGTTGCATCTGGGTCACAGGCTTGGGGCTTAGAAGCTCAAACCTGTTGGAGTTCGTGGTCACTGCCAGGGGGCGCCTGGACAGCTCGGAAACACTCCAGCTGCTTCCTGCTGCAAATCTTATGTCCAGGTGCACTATTAAAGGGGCAGCCTCACTCCATTCGAGTCGGGTGGAAGAGGATGAAGCTTGTGGGAGTGGTGTGTAGGCGGCAGAAGAAAAGAAAGAGGAAAGTAAAGGACTGAGCATAATTAAGAGTTGATAAACATACATACATACATAGAGGTGCTGGTCATAAAATTAGAATATCATGACAAAGTTGATTTATTTCAGTAATTCTATTCAAAAACTGAAACTTGTATATTAGATTCATTCATTACACACAGACTGATGTATTTCAAATGTTTTATTTCTTTTAATTTTGATGATTATAACTGACAACTAATGAAAGTTCCAAATTCAGTACCTCGGAAAATTAGAATATTGTGAAAAGGTTCAACATTGAAGACACCTGGTGCCACACTCTAATCAGCTAATTAACTCAAAACACCTGCAAAAGCCTTTAAATGGTCTCTCAGTCTAGTTCTGTAGGCTACACAATCATGGTGAAGACTGCTGACTTGACAGTTGTCCAAATTAAGACCATTGACACATTGCACAAGGAGGCCAAGACACAAAAAGTTATTGCCTAAGAGGCTGGCTGTTCACAGAGCTCTGTGTCCAAGCACATTAATAGAGAGGCGAAGGGAAGGACAAGATGTGGTAGAAAAAAGTGTACAAGCAATAGGGATAACGGCACCCTGGAGAGGATTGTGAAACAAAACCCATTCAAAACTGTGGGGGAGATTCACAAAGAGTGGACTGCAGCTGGAGTCAGTGCTTCAAGAACCACCACGCACAGACGTATGCAAGACATGGGTTTCAGCTGTCGCATTCCTTGTGTCAAGCCACTCTTGAACAAGAGACAGTGTCAGAAGCATTTCATCTGGGCTAAAGACAAAAAGGACTGGACTGCTGCTGAGTGGTCCAAAGTTATGTTCTTTGATGAAAGTAAATTTTGCATTTCCTTTGGAAATCAAGGTCCCAGAGTCTGGAGGAAGAGAGGAGAGGCACAGAATCCACGTTGCTTGAGGTCCAGTGTAAAGTTTCCACAGTCAGTGATGGTTTGGGGTGCCATGTCATCTGCTGGTGTTGGTCCATTGTGTTTTCTGAGGTCCAAGGTCAACGCAGCTGTCTACCAGGAAGTTTTAGAGCACTTCATGCTTCCTGCTGCTGATGAACTTTATGGAGATGCAGATTTCATTTTCCAACAGGACCTGGCACCTGGACAAAGTGCCAAAGCTACCAGTACCTGGTTTAAGGACCATGGTATCCCTGTTCTTGATTGGCCAGCAAACTCGCCTGACCTTGACCCCATAGAAAATCTATGGGGTATTGTGAAGAGGAAGATGCAATACGCCAGACCCAACAATTCAGAAGAGCTGAAGGCCACTATCAGAGCAACATGGGCTCTCATAACACCTGAGCAGTGCCACAGACTGATCGACTCCATGCCATGCCACATTGCTGCAGTAATCCAGGCCAAAGGAGCCCCAACTAAATATTGAGTGCTGTACATGCTCATACTTTTCATGTTCATACCTTTCAGTTGGCCAACATTTCTAAAAATCCTTTTTGCATTGGTCTTAATTGATATTCTAATTTTCCGAGATACTGAATTTGGGACTTTCATTAGTTGTCAGTTATAATCATCAAAATTAAAAGAAATAAACATTTGAAATGCATCAGTCTGTGTGTAATGAATGAATCTAATATACAAGTTTCACTTTTTGAATGGAATCTATACTAATAAAAGGCAAAGCCCCCACTGATTGACTGACTGACTGACTGACTGGCTCGCTCACTCACTCACTCACTCACTCATCACTAATTCTCCAACTTCCTGTGTAGGTAGAAGGCTGAAATTTGGCAGGCTCATTCCTTACAGCTTACTTACAAAAGTTAAGCAGGATGTTAAGACAGAGGATGTCTCTGTACATTGCTGCAGTCATCTTTCCCTTTATCCTGACTAGTCTCCCAGTTCCTGCCGCTGAAAAACATCCCCACAGCATGATGTTGCCACCACCATGCTTCACTATAGGAATGGTATTGTCCTGGTGATGAGTGGTGCCTGGTTTCCTCCAAACGTGACGCCTGGAATTCACACCAAAGACTGACATATGAAAAGGATTGATTCTGGTACACACCCAGCCACAGGGGATACACAAGCCAATGTGTTTGTTCATGTCTGTCCCAAGCCAGGATAAATGGGGAGGGTTATGTCAAGAAGAGCATCCAGTGTAATTTTTTGCCAGATCAATATGCAGACAAAAACACAAATTTCCATACCGGATCGGTCAAGGCCCGTGTTAACAGCGGACGCCACCAGTACTGTTAGTCAACAGGGTGCTGGTGGCAGTTGGAATACTGTTGGCCAAAGAAGAGGGGAAAGGCTTGTCCGAAGGCAATAGGATAGGAGGAAGCTGAAGATATTGGAAGCGATGGTAGGAACTTTGAATGTTGGCAGTATGACTGATAATGGGAAAGGGTTAACTAAATGGAAGGGGAGTAAGGCCAGGCCAGGTGGGTTGGAGGAGGGTTCCAATTGCTCTATCATGGCGTGGATGGGAGGAGAAATGGGGTAGGAGTTATTCTGAAGAAACAGTACGTCAAGAGTGTTACACAGAGTAAAAATTATGAAGCTAAAGGTGTGATGATAAATGTTGTTACTGCATATGCTCCTCAGGTTGGTTTACGATGGATTTGAAAAAAGATTTCTGGAGTGAGTTGGATGAAGTAGTGGAGAGTGTACCGAAGGGGGAGAAAGTGGTGTTTGGATTGGATTTCTATGGACATGTTGGTGGAGGAACCAGAGGGGATATGATTGAATATGTATTTTTAGAAGAGGGAGAAACATAGGGTGACGTACAAGAGTGGAGGATGATACGCACAGGTAGATTATATCTTATGTAGTAGGATAACGGAGATTGGAGACTGCAAAGTGGTGGCAGGGGGAAAGTGTAGTTAGGCTGCATAGGATGGTGGTGGTCTATACGATGATAGAGAGCAAGAACAGGAGGATAATGAGGACAGAGCCAAGGACCAAATGGAAGATGTTGAAAAAGGAAGCCTGCTAAAGGTTAGTTCAGGGAGGAAGTAAGATAGGCACTGGGTGGCAGTGAAGAGTTACCAGACAGCTGGGCAACTACAGCAGAAGTAGTAAGGGTGACAGGAAGAATGGTGCTTGGCGTGACACCTGGAGTGAGGAAGAAGGAAAAGGAAACCTTGTGGTGAAATGGAGAAGTACAGGAGAGTATACAGAGGAAGAGTTTGGCGAGAAAGAAATGAGATCGTCAGAAACATGCAGAAAGTAGACAGAAGTACAGGAGATAAGACATAAGGTGAATAGAGAGGTGGCGAAGGCTAAAGAAAAGGCATATGATGTATGAGAGGTTGGACACTAAGGAGGGAGAAAATGACCTGTATGGATTAGCTAGACAGAAGGACCAAGCTGGTAAAGATGTGCAGCAGGTTGGGGTGATAAAGATGGAAATGTACTCCCAAGCGAGGAAAGTGTGTTGAGCAGATGGAAAGAGTACTTTGAGAGACTGATGAATAAAGAGAGAGAGAGAAGATTGGATATTGTGGAGATAGTAAATCAGGAAATGCAATGGATTAACAAGGAGGAAGCAAGTACAGCTATGAAGAGGATGAAATAAGGAAAGGCCTTTGGTCCAGATAACATACCTGTGGAAGCATTTAAATTGTTTAGGAGAGATGGCAGTGGAGTTTTTAAGCAGATTGTCTAATGCAGTCTTAGAAAGTGAGATGATGACTGAGGAGTGGAGAGGTGTACTGGTACTGATTTTTAAGAATAAGGGAGACTTGCAGAACTGTATTAATTACAGATGGATAAAATTGATGAGCCACTGCAAGAAGTTATGGGAAAGGGTAGTGGAAGCAACATTAAGAAGGGAGGTGATGATTAATGAGCAGCAATATGGTTTCATGCCAGGAAAGAACAAAACTGATGCGTTGTTTGCCCTGAGGGTGTTGAAGTATAGAGAAGTCTAGAATGTGCTGCATTGCGTCTTTCTGTACCTGGAGAAAGCATATGATACGGTTCCTAGAGAGGAGTTGTGTTATTTTATGAGGAAGTATGTAAGAGTTGTGCAGGGAAGTGTGACAGTGTTGAGATCTGCTGTAGGAGTGACCGATGCATTCAAGTTGAAGATGGGATTACATCAGGGAGCACTTATTAATTTGCCATGGTGCTGGACAGGTTGACAAATGAGATTAGACAGGAGGTTCTGTGGACTATGATGATTGCAGGTGACATTGTGATCTGTAGAGAGAGTAGGTTGAAGAGACCCTGGAGAGGTGGAGAGATGCCCTAGAGAGAAGAGGAATGAAAGTTAATAGGAACAAGACAGAATTTATATATTTATTTATATAGCACTTTTCTCACTACTCAAAGCGCTCGCAAAAGGGAATCTCTGATACATTATTCTTTAGTATTAGAAGTTCGATGATTGCCCCTGTTTTTTATGGCAAACAAGTTGATAGGTTGTAAATTAACACATAAAAAATAAATGCCAGAAACACATTACTCACACTTTAGTGTACAGGAGCTTATTTGTAATAACTATGTATTAACACATTAGACTACCCCTTTCATGTTCACGTTGATACCCTGAGCAACTCTCATATTTGAAACATAGTGCATGATTTAAATTGACAACACATCATGAGCAGAAAGGAAATTGCAGATTTGCTTTTTTCTACCAATAGTGTTTGGTCTATTATTTGCAGGGCTTTTTTTAAAATATATTTATTATCATTATCTTCTATTGCTCAGTTGGCTTACATGTGTGGCAGGTAAACATAACTAAAGTAAACAATTTTACCAGAAGACAAAGGATGTACCTTTAATATTAGTTCTGGAAAATATCAAGGACTGTGATTTGTAAATGGTATTGGCAGTTTGAAGAGTTTATATAAATTTTGGCTGTAATGTATTTTGATCCTGTTTTATAATTTTAAATGTATTTTAAAATATATTTTATAATGTGAATTTATTATTTAAAAGTTCTACAGAAAGCTTTATATTTTTTGATAAACCTTCCATATTGTTGCTGATAAAGTAAAGTGCAATATGCATTAATTACTTTTGCTGCCTTTATTGAGTATTATAGATGTGGTGTTTTACCAGTAAAGAACTTTAAAAAGCAGCATATACCTCAAAAACTTAACTCCTCCTGTGTGGGAGTACTTCATAAACAGTATATTCAAAGTTCTAGTGTAAGTGAGCATGTAGATAAAAAGAAAGTGATAGACACAAAGAAATGCCCTGCTATTTTTGGCCATGAGTACAACATGTATAAATCCAAGTTTGCTACAATAATAAGAAATAAAAAGAAAATCACAGCGTGTCTGGGAATTTGGACTCTGATGCCTATATCTGTTAAAGTCAAGATAGTCTAGGTAACAGGTAGGGTTTTGATTGTAATGATTTTTTTTTTATTCAAGACCTCTAATATGAATGCTTTTGATGTTTACAATAAGTAAGACGTTTATACAGTATGCCTGTGGAGTGAAAGGCACTGCTAGCCACTGTCACATAGTGATAATTAAATATAAAATGTTAATTTGATTTTACAGATTGGCTTGTGACTATGGGTAGATTTCACTTTGTTAGAGGAGACCTTGGAGCTTAGCCCCCACAGTTAGTGGTTACTGTATTACATTAGTGGAAAATTAATTTTTTTTGAAGATTTCATACTGAAGTAATTTACAGATATGTAAACTGTATTGTTCTGAATTAAATTTGCCATGCTGTGCTTTGTTTTGTGCTTGTGCTTTGGAAGCTGCTTGGCACTGTGTGAAACAGAAAAATCTGCACATGATATATAGGCCATTCATTGCCTTCCTGCTCTGTAACTGCTGTGTTGATTCTTGGGTTTTTGTTTTCCCTCCAGTGCAATATTAGACAAGTGATGGCACAAATCCGCTGTTGTATGATTTGAAGATATGCCTCTTTTTTCCTCATTCATTGGTCATGAATCCTGTATGCAGTTCAAACGCAATGTATTGTAGAGAATATCAATAGAATTTTAGCAATAAATGTAGTCATTTTGCTAATTCTGAAATACAAATGGAGTATGGACACGTGGATTATGCAACACAAATTACGTGAGAATTATTATTTTTTTTTTTACTTCCTTTGGACATTTTCAACATTGTTTGCTGTGGTCCAGAACTGGTGTCGGGTGTGTTCAGTTTGAATATTCTTTATGTGCTTTCTTCACTAAAATTAAAGTAGGTAAGTAATATATAAAAGAAAATGCTACTTTTGGGTGGATGTTCTTTTAAACTTTAAAATAAGAGTGCAAGCATCATTTGGCGGCCCCTTTGCAATAATATTAATGGAGCTCAGCAAATACAAAGTCCCCAAAAATGTTTACACCACAGATCACTGAGAAGAGGAAAATAATAAAACTATATGACGGCCAATTGCAGATATTACAGCTGTTGGATAAAATTACATGGGTAGCTTCACCAGCAGCTCCAAAAAGAGCATTCTTTGACAAATTGTGGATGATTGGCATTATTTTAAATGTATAGGCACCGAGTTCATAATTAATAGGTAATTCCAGACTTTCTGGGCTCCATACGTGAAAACACCAGCTTAATCAACAGTTTTATTTATCTAGGGTATTTAAGAGCATCTTTATCTAGTAGGCATTAATAAGTTCTTTGAAGGACATGGGTACATGGTCAATCCACTCTAAAATTTACATGCAGAAAGGAGGATTTTGATGTTATTTGTAAACCTAACTATTTCAATAATAAGCAAACATGAGTGCAAAAACACTTTTACAAGTTATTCAGCAGTAAGAGGTAAAATGTATACATTGCCTTATAAACGTTTGTTGCAATTGCAGCATGGAAGTTTTGGCGACAGGCGACCTCTAATAATACAGTATTAATTTAGTGCTTCCTCCTTCCAAATTATTTACAATAATCCTACATTCAAATAATCCCAGCATAGTTTTCTTGGGGTGAAAAAAGCCACAGAGTGCAAAATGTGCAAAAAACAAAGAGAAGGCCATAAAGTAATTTTGTGGTGTCATTAAACAAGACAGCATTCCAAATGTTATATTTTGGGGTTTTAAAGAGTAACAAATACAACATATTTACATTTTTGAAAATAACTTTTGTTAATTGTTTTTATAAAAAATAAGAGTAGCTTATGGTTTCAGTATTTAAAATACTTTATTTTACTGTAAATTTCACTGCAAAGATAAACTCAGGGTTCCATGCATTTTAAAAATTTATGAAAAACCAATAATTTTATGAGGATGTTAGAAGAACAGAAGAGCTGTGTGTAATTTTGCACAGCTGGAAAATAAATTCTAGTTTAATTTTCAAATTTAAACGTTTGCAGTAGTGTTTTGCATTTTTTTTATTGGAGTTTGTAAGTTTGCAGGTGGCTGAGTTTAGTAGTGCGGCAAGGTACAATTCTATTTTGTACTCTGTTCTGCCTAAATACTGTACATTTTAAGAGGTTGTCTAATTTACACTAGTCATGAACATGTAAAAATAAGAAAAAAGCTTAGAATGGCTTGGCATTGCAGTGTTTTTTCTAATGTAATTTGAGTTTTAATATACTAACTGGTTAAACTGTAAAGTTCTGTAGTTTGAGGTGTAGAGCTAACTAAAATATACTGTGTGTATGTGTAAATGGTTTTAGAAAGATATATGCATGCCGTTTACAGGTTTAATATTTTTGCAAGACTTTCAGGGTATCCCTCTTAATTGAATGCATGCCTTGCTTGTTTTTTTAATAGTTTAATGTATGTTTAAAATTTGTTCTATTTTTCATTACTGTTGAATTGCGATTAAATTAAATGACTTACCAAGATGTGCGTTCAGGGATATATTTACAGTGTAGTTGTTTGTGAAACTAATGTACGGAGTCACAAACTAATTATGTAACTGCCAGCATTTTTTCCCCATGGTGTTTGCAATGTCTGCTGCAGTCTGTGAAAGTAAGATCAGAATATTAACGTTCAAAAGTTAATGGATGCAGCAAATTACAAAAAGGGATGCCAGAGTTACTGCTAAGATGGAATTACTTCTGTGTACATCTACAACAGATAAATTTACAGTGTCTCCTAACAAATGTTTCATGTTACAAGGTGGAGTAATGAATCACTGAATGTTTTGTTTTCCATTTCTGTTGATTACACCTTATGTAAGACTCTTTGACATAGTATAATTTTACACTTACCGTAGCATCAGATTGCCCCTCCTTGGTTAGAAGTATTGTTTGCACCTCCATCAAGTGTGCAAGTATTAATAAATGATTTTGTCAAGCTAACATTTTCCATCTGGAGAGATGTTACACAATTCACATAGAATGACCTGTAAGTCTACCTGGGAGCACGACTAAAGAAAGTGTTTTGTTTTTATTGCTTGCTACATTAGAATTTATTCATTTCCTATTGTGTTTAATTGAACAAGACACTGAAAATTAACAGATGTTTTCATAAATCAAAATATATTTTAGAAAAATAGCTTTTGTGTTGCTACCAAGGTTTATGGTTTGGTTATTTTGTCTCGGTGTATTTTTACCAATTACTTGTTGCTTTGGGAGTTCATGAAAGGTTATATTTGTTTATATTTTTATTGGGCTTTCTTGATGGAAAAGCAGTGCTGTGAAGAAGCTGGCTGTTGCTACGGTCCTGCCTTTGTCCAGTCTGATAGCGGTCATGGAACATTGTTTCTTTGATTGCCAGTACAACAAACATTTCTGAGCAAGCATCAGCCACAGCGCTGCTCCTGTGAAAAGAATGGAGATAAATGCCATCAACTAAAAGAGGGAGAGGCAAGTTCATTGTACCACGTGACTGTCACTGAGAGAATAAAACTGAATAATAAAAACATACCTTTTGTTAAAGTGTTTATTTGATAATTGGAATTAAGTCTTCACACTTTATACACTTCATGTCAACATTTTTATCAATTATTACTATAACATGAAAATTTCTGTTTTAGTTATGTGTTCAGAATTTTTGTTGCCTTGCATTTCCAGTTACCCTACATTTACACAGATCGTTGTAGACATGGAACACACATGTTTATGTATTGCAAATAATGATATATTTACCCAATACAATTCCAGACACCTAACTCCCAGATAAAGTGACTTCATCTCTGGTAATTTTGCGTGTGACTTGGTGGGTAATGGGATAGCAGGCAACTTGTTGCCTGTGCTGATTGATACATTTGCAAAACAAAGACTCTGAGGAGGTGCAAGGGAATTTAAGGTGGCCCAGCGTTTTGAATGTTTACATATGCTTCAGGGATTCCCATATTGAGATGTGTTTCAGTTTAGGGGTCAGGTTAGTGCATCTTGCAGAAATTGCTGTATGAGACTATCAAAACTCACACCTAAGAATAAACAGATCCTGTCAGTCTTAGTTTTCCAGTAGTGACTTAGCAGACCCTCCTGATCTTCAACCTATGGCTTGTCCCACAACATCTGGAGAGGAAGGTACATGGCTTGGATTTTTTGAAGAATCTATGCCCAGCACTGGAAAGTTGAAACTAAATGTTTTATATCCTCATGGACCATCTCCATCCTACTTATTCCCATACTGTCTTGATAAATTTGTCATTTATCTTCAAGATGTGCTTTTAGTAGTTGAACCTATGATGGCAATAGGACAGACCTACACAATTTCAAGCAAAGACACAATTGCTGCATCAAAGGCTCTGATGGAGTATAAATTGAGAATGTTGTCATTGTTTATGTTCTTACATTCCCACCTTGCCGTTCAAACAGTACAGCTTGTACCTAACTTATTTATGATTCCACCAAAGTTGATTTTTTTTTTTCCTCATTCTAGTGGGCTAAGAACCCATCTAGTTTTTGTGTTAGTGTTTCAGGTTTATTGGGAAAGGCTTGATTTATATTTCGTGAAAACATTCAATGAAAGAGGGCCATCATATTATTTTCACAGAATTAGTTTACTGTTTAGCACCCTGTAGATCAGTGAATGGTACCTTTTAAAGCTCTTATTACACCACACACATTCAGAAGAGGTATTAGAGTTTACCGGGTGAGTAAAGTCATCACCTTTATATAGGCTTCACTATCACTAGAACTTGTGTCCGCTGTATAATGCAGTCACTGGCTATTTCTGAAGAACTGTCATTAACTTGACAAGTCACTTTTCGTCTTCATGCTCTGACTACATGTATTCCACCATGCCTTGTCAACAGCTGCTGTATATTGGAGACAAGTAAACTTGGGGAAGTCTGTGTGCTTGCGATTAGCTGTGAATGGGCAATCTCTGTGATAACAGTAAAGCGATTAAAAAGAATATGATTTGCCAGTGTAAACACAGGAATTCTGTTGCATAGTGACAGGGGTTGAGAACTTTTTATACAAGACAGTTTCTCCCACTCTCTACAAGTAAAGTGTGATCAAATTGTCCTGATTTAGTCAGTCAGTCATTTATTTCTAAGAACACATTTAAAACAACTGATGTTGTGCCAAAGTTATGTATAAAGGAGCATTAACATAAAAACAGTACAAACAATCTTAGAGAAGCAAATTATTAAAAACAACCAATTTAAAACCATCCCTCACAAGCCATTATACACAATGTAAGGTGGAAAAAAAGCAAGTAGTTCTTAAACAGAGTTTTAAAATCCTTGGTAGAGGATGAAGACCTAATGTGGAAAGGCAAGTTATTCCAAAGCCCAGGAGCAACATTTGAAACAGCTCCACCTAGATTTCAACATAGATCTTGGATCTACGTGGAGTAGTTGTCCAGTTGTCTTTAATGCTCTTGTTGCTGAGTAGGGGTGAAGGCACTTGTAGATGTATTTTGGAAAAAGACCACGCAAGGCTTTAAAAACAAATATCCATCCATCCATCCATTATCCAACCTGCTATATCCTAACTACAGGGTCACCTGGGGTCTGCTGAAGCCAATCCCAGCCAACAAAGGGCGCAAGGCAGGAAGCAAACCCCGGGCAGGGTGCCAGCCCACTGCATAGCACGCACACACTAGGGACAATTTAGAATCTGCAATGGACCTAACCTGCATTTCTTTGGACTGTGGGAGGAAACCCATGCAGACACAGGGCGAACAGGCAAAAAACAAACAACAAAATATTAAAATGAATTCAACACCTCACTGTTAGCAGTGGGGAGAGGCTAATACTTGGGAGATGTGATCCTCTTTTTTCGGAAACAATTAAAAATTTGTCTGCATTTTGAATCGGCTGAAGTCGCAACAGAGCAGACTTTGGGCAGTCTTTGGGCAGTCCCACATATAAGGAATTACAGTAGTCTAGCTGAGATATGATAAAGGCATGGACGACTATTTCTAAGTCTCTCTGTGAAATAAGAGAGTTTAGTTTTGAAAGTTGCCTCAGTTGGGGAAAAAACTGACCTTTACTAAAGAAATTTGCTTATCAAAGATGATACCTAGGTTCCTGATATCATTGTAATCATTTCTGACAAGGAGCCTAATAGAGTGCCAATTTCAGCTGCCAATGTGGTAGAACCAAAATAATGACTTCTTTTCAATTTTATTGTAAGAACCTTTGTACAATCCTATATTTAATATCCTCAAAGCACTCCATAACTTTTTTTACCGATGAACTGTCCTGATTCACTTTGAGGTATAGCTGCGTCATCAGAGTAACTGGTAAACGAAAAATGTTTTTGAAAGATGGTCCTCAGGGGGAGCATATAACGGGGAAAATAAGAGGAGCCAAAACTGAATCTCAAGGAATTCCTTGTATGACAAGTGCTGGCTGAGAGAAGTTCCCATCTATGATAACAGACGTAGATCCACCTTTTAAGGTAGGACTCTGTATTATCATGATATTCCACTCTACTTACCCATTACCTATTTTCTAGGGATAATTGTGTTCATTAGGTTTGTTACCGGGTTGCTCTACTGTCACACCTTAAGATTAACACATACACACAGACCTTAACCACAAAAGTACTGTATGAAAGACATATACACATGCACCTTATTCCCTAGCATTTTAACCCACAAAAGTATCATTCGTATTAATAACATACAAAGTCCACTTTCCCTAGTGCTTCAAGAGACTTCCTTATTATGGGCACGAACAACCTACAATGTTTTAAATATATCTCGGACCTAAATATTACTTTGGTCTCTCTGAATATATTCAAACATACAAAGACTCAACATCTGTGGTTATAGGCCATTTATCAACCAAAAATGCTTTATTTAGATAGATAGTTCCCTACTATTGGATGAAGCTGTCATCCTCAGCCTTAATAAACCTTGCAGATCAGAATGTATGGCAAACATCCGACTGCTCCAGGTGCTCTTAATACCTACTTTATTACTTCAGTCACTCTAGATATGAAGAGAAAGTATAGAAAGTTAAAAGCTATGGTATTTATCTTCACTGGTATTATTGTTCTTTAATAAATTGTAAAAGTAAATGTGGATAGTAAAGTCTGGAGATATCTATCTTATCTATCTATCGCAAAATACCCGCGCTTTGCAGTGGCGAAGTACTGCCTTAAAATTTTTATTAAGAAGAAAATTGAACCTTTTTAAACTGAGGGAAAATATAGAAATAATTATTTGTTAAGGATCTATTTGTATACCAAATTGTGAGTTCGGCCCTCCGGTTGTAATATGACCAAGCTGTGCGCTGAGCTTACTCTTGAGCATGCAACGTACAGTTGGCCATGTGAACAGTAATCTTGTTTCAAATCTCACAGCTTGGATTGCTGCTGTCATAATCGGTTTGAGTTTCATGGTTTGTTTCAATTACGAAAGTATTTGTAGGACTTGTGTTGAAGAGACATTCGGCATCTGTCATGCGTTGTAAGTATACAACCGGTTTCATCGATAACTTTACATCCAGCTTTTGAGAGTTTAAACATTCATAAACATCAAAGTGTCCACTACTGAAATCGTCACCTGTCAATCTAAGATGTTTAAGAGGCATTGGCGGTTGTCAAAAGGTGTAAAATATTTGGCCATTTCGGTACACTTGAAAGCGACAACCGAACAATTCACCGGCAGCCATCAACTCATATGCAGATGCATTATTGAAGGGCTTAAGCATTTCACTCTTCTAGTGCGCCTGTGTAGAATAATTATCTCCTGTACCATCATCAGTGCACACCTTGAACCTGTCCCAGTCATTCAATACATAAGGCACAATGTTCCTCCGGATATCAAGAGTGAGCCTGATATGGCCATGCAATATGTAACAAAGAGAATGGAAAAGGCAGGTGCCATCTCCGGGCATGGAAACCACTCGGTAATTGACAGTTCTTTGATCGATGGTGATCACCTCGATAGACATGTTAATGGGGATACGGTTGGAACAATAAAGGAAATGGGTACCTGAACAATGTAAAGTAAGTCTAAAATACCTACACAATAACTATAATCGTAATAAATGAACAATAAAACAGCGGAGAAGCAGTGGATTAAATAAAAAGGCTGTAGTTATCAGCAGGGAGACGTGAATCCTGTGGCGAAGCAAGGAAGGGAATGTAGAGACTGGAGTGACGAACGGCCTTATATAGGCAGGCAGCCAACGATGTGGGAGGCGTTCGGATGGGGGACCCAACGCCGACTCACACGGTGACCGAGCTGCAGGCTATGGACGTTTATATGTACATAAGTAGGATTCAGTTAGCGTTGGGAACCCGCGTACCAAATTTCTTGAAGATGGGCCCATGAGTAACAAAGACCGTTGAAAAGTTCAATATGGCCGCCGACAGTGGCATCATACCACTGAAATAAGTACATACATCGGTTTTGGTTAGCGCAGGGAAGCCGCCTACCAAATTTCGTGAAGATGGGGCCATAAATAAGAAAGTTCAACATGGCTAACGTTGTCAACCGTTATGAACATTACGCGTAGAATTTTGAAATGAAACCTGCTTAACTTTTGTAAGCAAGCTGTAAGGAATGAGCCTGTAAAATTTCAGCCTTCTACCTACACCTACAGATATAGAGATATATAGATATATAGATAGATAGATAACTAGATAGATATAGACAGACTAATAAAAGGCAAAGCCCTCACTGACTGACTCACTCACTCATCACTAATTCTCCAACATCCCGTGTAGGTAGAAGGCTGAAATTTGGCAGGCTCATTCCTTACAGCTTCTTTACAAAAGTTGAGCAGGTTTCATTTCGAAATTCTATGTGTAATGGTCATAACTGGAAGGTATTTTTCTCCATTTACTGTAATGGAGTTGAGCTGGAAAGCCGTGGGGGCGGAGTTTCGTGTGACATCATCACGCCGCCCACGTAATCACGTGAACCGACTGTCAAAGCACTATGAAGAAAACATGCATTATATAATTGAGAAGGCAGCAAAACAATAAGAAGCGAGCGAGTGACATATACTACCATATTTATCAGTGCAGCTACTTCGGAAACAAAGCAAGGTATAAACCTAAACTTTAAATTAAGTTCATAGACAGGCTGCTGCTGGCGTTTTTCATGCCCACGGGTAATGCGGGATACAAGTTTAAGAGGACGCAGGATATAAACCAGAGTTTTGATCACTTTGTAACTAAGTTAAAATTGCAGGTGAAGGGGTGTGCTTATGCAAATTCCGTGAGACTGTGTTTGTGGGGGATTGACAGTTAAGGCGGGTGGAGGAGTCACGTCATCATATTCCCTCCCATTTACCTCATTTCACTCTGGGCTGAGCTCTGCGGCTAACGGCGTCTTCCGAAGCAAATTCGTCACACTGCCACCTAAAGTCAAAACTTAAATATATAAAGTCAGCGTCGGAATATATAAACTCGGCACTCGAATATATAAAGTCAGATCTTGAATATATAAAGTCAGCGTCGGAATATATTGTCACGCTTGGGTCACAGATTTGCACAGAGACACAGGAGGTCGTAGAAACAAGAAGGATTCTTTAACACTGCAAACACATGAGCTTAAACGTACTCCATGACAAGTCAGAGATGACAGTTCCGCTAGGAGCAGAGAGAGACAGCGATGCAAGTAAACAATCAATTTTCAACTGACAGGTGCTGCACAAGGCTTTTAAGTTAGCGGAGTATCGTGCGAGGTTTGCATTACGCGTTATAGCGCAAGTGAGAAAGTAAGGAGCAATGTGAAGGTAGTCTGTGTTTCAGGGGTTGTGGTTTTCCCAGAGGCGTCTATCTTCTTGGGGTGCGATCAGCCCTCCAGCTCACACCCTCCCCCTCAGCTTTATTCACATTTCTGTGAACCAAGCGACTCTCTGTACCAGGTTCATTTAGTCTTTATAATACGTCTGCGTTGACGTGTTCAGAACCTGGTCGATGTTTTACTGTGAAACGGTTAAAGTTGTAAGCCCAGAAACCATCTCATGAGGCGAGAGTTTGTATCTTTCTGTCGGTATGACCATTGAAGTGGAGCATGATCAGTTACCAAAGTGAAGTTTCGTCCCCACACGTAATAGCAAAGCCCTCCAGCTCACAATATAAAGTAAGCGCTGGAATATATAAAGACAAAACTTCAATATATAAAGTCATCGTCGGAATATACAAAGTCAGTGCTGCAATATCCATCCACTTCCCAACCCGTTGAATCCGACCACAGGGTCACGGGGGTCTGCTGGAGCCAATCCCAGCCAACACTGGGTGCAAGGCAGGAACCAATCCTGGGCAGGGTAAATGCATCATTTTCAAAACATTAACCGAACAGTGTTTTTTTTTTTAATTTATTTTTCTGAATACGTTTTTGTTAACTTACTTCAGTTCAGAGTTGTTTCAATCCATGTATTTTGATTTTGAGTTTATATATTCAGGAATGAGTTTATATACTCTGATGTTGACTATATATAATCACGAATGACTTTATAAATTCCGACACTGACTTTATATATTCAGGTTTTCACTTTATATATTCCAGCGATGACTTTATATATTCTGACGCTGACTTTATATATTCAAGTTTTGAATTTATATATTCCAGCGGTGACTTTATTTATTCAAGTTTTGACTTTATATATTTAGAAAATCAATGTATTTGCCTGTTTCGCACCCTATAGTATATGTGTGTGTATGTATATATAATGCCAGCAGCACTCATGACAATGACAAAACATTTACGTTGTCAATCATGTTACATTCTTATTAATGTTTCCTTTTCTTTTTACTTCTCCGCTGCCAAGCGTGGGTATTTTGCGCTAAAATAGATAGATAGATATAGATATATATATATATATATATATAGATAGATAGATATATAAATATGACAACAACACTCGTGTCAATGACAAAACAATTACATTAACAATCATGTTACGTTATTTTTAAAATTTTTCCTTTTCTTTTTCATAACTTCTTTTATACACTACTTCTCCGCTGCGAAGCACGGGTATTGTGCTAGTCAATTCTAAATTAGAGTTTGACACATTACTATTTTAACTGTTTATTTCACCCCTGGACCCCTAAACATAAGTCCATCTATCTAAGCTAAAATTTTGAGAGTCGCTATGTAAACAGCAGAAATGTTTTTATAATGTCATTACATCAAATGAATAAATGGGGGGGGGTCATAGGAAGGAACCCCTTGTGGTGATATGGGTCCACAGCTCGTTGAGTAAAGGCCATTTTTAAATAATCAATGTGCTCGCGGCTTAGTGAGGGGACGTTGGGCCATAGTGGGCCGCGGGATGATCCGTAGGGTGTGGGCGTTTCTCACCTAGTGCACAGGTGAGGAACTGCCCACATTCATGATTGTCCCGTGGCTAATGCTGCAGCTGCTGTGGCCCTCGTCATTTTAAAAGAAGCGCGAGTCGGTTTTAAAGGGGGGAGAAACGATCGGAGAGTGAAAGGAAAGGAGAGGACGGAGGTTATCGGGAGCAGGAGAGGAAGCAGGTCGGTGAGAGAGAGAGAGCCGCGAGCGGCGGACGGCGGCGCATGAGCGCTCGTGGACAGCTGCGTGGAAGCTGGGTGTTAGGCCGACACCCAGGTGTTTGTGTTGATGTCGCTCCCGCTGAGCGATCAGGTAGCGGGAGTGACCAGGGAAGGCGACTGGCGCAGAGAGGCCATGGAAAGGCAGCGAAGTCGGGAGACTTGGTGGTGGGAATCCCCAACGTGAGCGACCTGGCCGTTTTGGGAAACCAAGTTCCCTGGGACTGGGATGAGTGCCATACCGGAGCCAGGGATCGGGAGGTCTCCAGTCTCGAGCGTGTGATGTAGGAGGGCAGCTGCAGAGAGCGTCTTGCCTGCTGCTAAGCCCGTCGGATAAGCAGGTGAGACGATACAGAAAATAGGCACCGGATTTGTTATTGTTTTAAAGACTGCTTCCATAAGAAGATTTAACCTCACGTTTTAAAGGATTGTTTTTTTTATTGATTTTTAACCTCCACGTGTTTTTTTTATGGATTATTTATTTAATGAATTTTGAAGATCTGCACTATTTATGGAACACTGTTTTTGTTGACTGCTTTTAAATAAAAGCACTACTCATTTTTGCACCACCCCTTGCTCAAGTGTTTATTTGCCTCCATTGACTAGCTCACTCGGTAACATTATCGACGGTGTTGGGTTCAGGGTTCCCAAACAGCCATGGGAGCGTGGAGCCAGAACCCACATCGTCACACCCCTTTCTCAAATCTCAACTATCAAATAAACCTACGGTATGTCATTTCACCTGCTCAATTTTCATTTGACTAGTCTCTGTTATTATTAAATGCATCGTTCCATTTCTTAGTGTCCTCCTCTAATGTCACTTTCTAATTCAGAAGTGAAAAATGAACTATGACCTACTGCATTATGCATTATATTACATTTCCATGATCTCTCATAAATTCTCTATGATAAACTTCATAGTTCTGCAAACTAATTTAGACAATGTAGTATTCCAGTTTGTCAAAAAGCCCAACACTTACTTAACCTCACTTGTTTCTTACAGACTTTTGTCCAAGGTTTCTTAACCTTATTGTTTTTAACTTGTAGCACTCATTTTTATTGGATCCAATTTATTTACTAAATAATTGCATAACACAGCATTAAACCTAACATTCTAATTTATAATTTGAAGCTACAATTTACACCAGTATATTTATATTTAATGTCAAATTCTTTGTTACATATTTTCTTACTCACATTCAGCCAGAGTTTTTCCGAGAAGTATTAGGGGCGAGATGATTAACTATCCTTAACGTTAGTCCTTCATAGAGTTCAGTCAAGCCATATTCTTCATATTGGGCCAATTTATGTTTGCTTTCATTTGTTGTAGGAAACAACATGGAGGACCAAGAGAAAAGTGTGTACATTTGGAGCTAATATACCTACTCTGCCTGGGCACTGTCTAGGTTTTAACACATACTCTTTAGAGGCAGTGGTGCTAACTAATCACTGCAGTTTTGTCCCTAAAATAACCTCTTTCAGAAAGTTTTCTTCATTATTCAAGTTGGAAACTTCATAGTAGGCAGCATAGCTCAGATTTTAAACACATGAAGAGGAATCAGAAGTGATGTGTAATAGTTTCCTTTACAGGACGAAGAGATAATTAACTTTAGAATGTTAATATATCATATATACAAATGGCCTTTGGCCAATCAGGGGGTGTGTGTGTGTGTGTGTGTGTGTGTGTTAACACTGCTGCTGAAAGCAATAGGATTTAAGAAGGTGTTTTCTTCTTTGCAAATTTCTCATAATCCTTTCCTTGCAACATTTCCTGTTATTCCCCTTCTTTTTTTTTATTGAACGAATCTCTGTCACTGTGTTGATATTAGTTTTGGGAATGTAGGCAGTATTTTATTAAGATTCATTACTTCTGTGTTCCCATAGATGGCGCCAAATTACATAAAGTAATTTCCCATACTAGTCCCGTGTTTCAGTTATTCCAGTGTTTTTGTATTAATCATGAGGAAAAATCTTGACATGTTCCATGTATTTTTCACCCCGCTCCATAAGAAAATACCTAGAAAGAGATTCCTTCAGTTTGTCAACCTTGCCAAATATTTATGGTGTATAATGAAGGAAAATACAGAACAAAACCGCTGTTACAGTGAGAAAGGGCAGAGACAGGTGCTAAACAGTGGTGGTAGTAATTGTTTTGTGTAAAGTTAAATGGAAAAACCAGTGGTTGTTGTACTAATTGGTTTGATTAAACTTGAGTAGAAAAACAGGCCAACCACCTCCTCCATCATTCTCTTGTGTATTGTTTGCATTAGTATATGGTTCATCTTAGATATATAGATAGTGGAGCAGTGGAGTTCTTATTGATTCTATAATTATTGTTTTTTATTTGTGCTTGAGGTTAAGACTCTGTGCTGTGTTGTTGACTTTGTCAGTCATCTAGTATATTAATTACATAATTGTTTTTTTCCTAAAAAGGCAGTCCGTAGCAATTTTTTGAAGTGATATTAATTGTTGTGTATCGAGTAGGAGTATGCCTTACTACAGACCGAAGGTACTTATTAGACCTGGAGCAACTTATACTTGCTACTACACAGATGAAACTACTCTCTACGTTACCAAGATCAATGCAGATATGTGCACTTTGATGTATGGTATATATTTGGACTTTTTATCATAGGTTTATTCTCTAACTTACTCAATCTTCTCACTCCACAGGTGGCGACAGAAAAGGTTGCTGGTAAGTTCAGTTCTACTCTCTCATGGGTGAAGAACACAGTGTCGCATACTGTCAGTCAAATGGCTAGTCAGGTGGCAAGTCCATCTGCTTCATCCTTAAACACTACTTCATCTTCAACAACTCTGTCTACACCTGCATTGTCGCCTTCTTCTCCAACTCAGCTTAGTCCAGATGAAATTGAATTGCTTGCAAAGCTGGAAGAACAGAATAGGTAAGGACCTGCAAATTCAGATATTCTATAAAGTAGTAATTAAAGCAACATGAGCATTTATGAAGTTAATTATATTTTGTAACATTGTGGCGTCTTTTTTTTTCCCCCCCAGACATTTATTTTAAGTGAAGATATACGAACAAAAAAATAACCGTGTTTCCTCGAAAATAAGACGGGGTCTTATATTAATTTTTGTTCCAAAAGTTGCATTAGGGCTTATTTTCAGGGGATATCTTATATTTATTCATGTACAACAATACACATTTATCCAAATACAGCCATGTCATCTTCTGGAATATCGTCATAACTCACCGCATTCAAACACTGAATTTCTGCCTGAATTTCTTGCTAGTCTAGCCGCTTTTAGGATCCTCCAGGATCGATGTGCATGCTTTGATGTTTGATGAAGGGTTTGATGTGGTGAAGCAAAATGCCGACATACTAATGCATTCATGGTGCTTTGATTTTCAAGCGTCGCATATTCCTCAAAGTAATGACATGATATATTTTGAAAGTAACACCATTTTTTTTTTTTTTTGCACATTTACAATACCATCAGAATGTATGGCACCGTATTTGAGCCACAGAGAACAAAAAATAAAGACATAATGAAAATGTCTATTTTGTGATTAAAGTGGAACTTTCAGCTTTAAACTCTAAATGTCCTCTTTATTCCCGTAGTTTACTTTGTCATTAAAGTAGACTGTTGTAAACGTCCTCTTAAAACAGACCCAGTTGTTAAATCGCTACGCGATTTTGGGGCGTCGTCCTGACCTGACAGCAGTGGCAAGCAGCATCGCCATAAAAAACATATTAAATTTATAATATTCCAGCTCTCTGCACATTTAGAGTTCTTAGATTTATACTTGACATAACTTTAATTATGAAATGAATTAAAATATATATGTTGCGTTTTTCAGATAAATTTGTGAGTGAAACAGAAGAAGTTCTACAGTTTTTAGGAAATGCTTTTAAATACTGAATTTCTGAAGTAATACTCTATGCAAAAATCATTTTTATATGCTTGTCACCCCATTTAAAAAGAAAAGTTTTATTGTATTCTTATGAAGAACAAAGATAAAGTTTTATATAATACACACCATTGATGAAAGTGCTGTACAGTGGCAAACATGAGAAATGTGCATGTTGTTTTGAGGGGAAAAGTTTTTTGCACTGAATATGCTGTGCTATCTGGTGACCTTATTTGCCAGTTTCCTGAAAATATCGTGTGTGACCATCATGTGCCCTGTGTTTGTGTACTCTTGCAATATTCAAAACTCAGAGTTATGTTTCACCTTCTCACTTCAGTGCATTCTCATTCGGGTTTCTGGTCAAACTATTTGGAGAAACTTGAGGTCACTGTTGATGTGCTACTTGGTCAAAAACAAAATAAACATAATTTAATTTGTATCACTTTACTCCAATGACATTTCAAGTGGACCAGGTATACGTTTGAATGTACATGGGGGACATGCCAGCATTATATCATAACTCAGACAAATCGAGTAAGTTTGTTTTGTTGAAATTGTGTGATTTGTATTTCTTAGTTAGTTGGGCGTTCACATGGAAACTCAGACTTACTGTCTATCCAAGAGCACATTAACCTTTTTTCCCAGCACCCCATCACTCTTAGCAGGACCAGCGTGACATTGTAGAGTTATAGCTGTTAATGTTAGAGGGGACAAAACCCCACCGCCAGTATATAACACCTGGTGGTGAGTTAACAATTACAACTTGCAAATTACTTTTAAAAACAAAATGTATACATGGAAGGTAAACTGAAAATGTGGTAATGTGCTCGTGTATTAAAGGTAGTGTCTTTTTTGTATGTATATGTAAGCCTACCCCTTTAATAGTAGGGGGCAAAGAATATTTTCCTTGATTTACCAATCTGCTCCACAATTTAAAAAAAGGAAGCATACAAGTCAGACAGGATTAAAGTGCACATTGCAGAATTAAAATTCATTTACATACACTTCGGTCACACCATATAGAAATGACAACACTTTTTTTTTTTTTATACATGGTTCCCCCATTTTAGGGCACCATAGTGTTTGGGACCTTCTTTAGTGCAGATATACAGTGGCATACAAATGTCTGGGCACCCTTCCTTCAAATGCCTGTTATTGTGAATAGTTAAGTGAGCAGAAGATGAACTGATTACCAAAAAGCATAAAGTTAAAGATGATAAATTTCTTAAATATTTTGAAGCAAGATTGCAATTTTATTTCCATCCTTCACAGGTATAAAATATCAAACAAAAGTTTAAATGACCTTTACTCTTGTAACTTATTGTAGCCAGCTAAGAGTCTCATTTCTTACTTGGGGTATTTTTGCCCCTTCATCCTTGCAAAAGGCTTCTAAATCTGCAAGATTCTTGGGCTGTCCTACATGTGCTGTTCTTTTGAGATATATCCTCAGATTTTCAATATTGTTTAGGTTGGGGGACTGTGAGAGCCATGCCAAAACAGTCAGCTTGCACCTCTAGAGGTAATCATTGTAGATTTTGATGTGTTTTGGATCATTGTTATTGTTGTAGGACCCAACCACTTTTGCATGCATATGGCTCGTTTATGTTAATTTGCAGACTTCAGGCATTGAAGTTTCTGGATTGGATTCAGGAAAGGTTGTCTGCTACTGACTTTACCATGAGGGTCATATTTGTTCATGTATTTCTGCACAGTAGAATGGTGACCCACGACTCCAGAGTCTGCTAAATCTTTTATTTGCTTTTCTTATAATCCAATAAGCAATTATTTTAGAAAGTTTTCTTGGTCTTCCAGACATCAACTTGACCTTCACCGTTCCTGTTAACTGCCATTTCTTAACAACATTACAAAATTAGGAAAACGGCTACCTGACAACACTTTGCTATCTTCTTGTAGCTTTCTCCTGCTTTGTTAGCATCAATTATTTTATTTTTCAGAGTGCTAGGTGGCTGCTGATTGTTGGGACGAGGTTGGAGGAGTTAGAGAATTTACACAACTTTGCAATTTGCATTACCTGGTGTTTCCAAATGATGACTGTAAACAAGCCCTAGCACTAACAAGCTAATTAAGGTCTGAGACTTTGGTAAACGTTATCTGAGACTTGAAATATCTTGGGGTGCCCAGACTTTTTAATGGTGCTCCTTTCTTTTTTTCACTATACAGCTATACAATAAAAAAACAGCATACTAATCTTTCATAACATGCTGAAATGAAATGCGTCATCTTTAACTTTATGCCTTCTTAAATGTTGATTTCATCTTCTGCTCACTTAACTATTCACATTAACATTTTAAGCAAGGTTATCCAAACTTTTGCATGCAACCAAGATACCTAGGCATGCTTCTACCTGTAGACTAAGTTTTCAGTCTGTAGTTGCCATTGTTCAACACGAGGACAAGAGCCGAGAGACAAAAGGCATTATGAGGCTGAAAAACAAGAATAAAAACATTAAAGACATCAGTAAATCAATAGGATTACTTCAATCTTCTGTCTGGAATATCTTTAAGAAGAAAGACTGCACTGGTGAGCTCAGTAATCACATGCCTTGGTAAGTTTAAATGGTTGCACAGCTCCGTATGGGGGTGTCCCACAGACCGAACATATAGGGGGGTGGACATTGTATATATATAGTTCTTAATGTTCAGTTTATTCCATGTGCCTAATAAATGTGTAGCCTGTCAATGCTGTATGTAATAAGCTTTAAAGTAAACCACAATTTAGTGTTACAATGTTTTTTTTCTAAACTCTCCAAATGTTTGTAATAGTAGGAGATTACAGATCAAAATGTTGCATTCAGATCTGATTGATGTTACCATTTTACAAGATGTGCTATATGGTGAAATTGTATTTATACCCAAAATTCCCATTATACCTACCAATTAACGGTTTTCATTCAAAAAAGGTCCAGTTTCCTGTAAAACTTGTTTTTTCACTAACCATCAATAAAGGCAGTGATTAGTCTACAGCACAAATGTTTTAATCATGGACAGTTGTTTGTAACATATTCAAGAGTAAGGAGTTCCAGTGAACTAATATTGGCCCAGTTAACCAAGTCCTTTACTCTTGGGGCATTTTCCAGGCGAAGCTAGGTAACACAACTAGTTTGAGTATGTATATGTATGAGTTTATGTATGTATAAATCAGAGTCCATTTTATTTGATAATTTTAATTCTTTCAGTAACTGCACAGTAAAACGATTTCTTATTACAAAGATGATTTTTTTTTAATCTCTTCTTTAAATGTGGTAATACTATTATTATTACTGAATGAAAAATATTTTTTCAATCATATAATATTAAAATATATTGAAGTCAGTAATAAATTGTCACACAGTTGCACCCCTATGAAATGTTTAATTTGGACTCATCTGTGTCATTTTTGGTCAACTGACTCTTGCAACAGAAGTTTTAAAGTGAAGTTTTAGTTTTCACTCACCAGTGTGTATATTGCAGCTTGTCTTAGTTTATAACAAGTAACATGTCTTGGTAAGTTTAAGAAAATCATCTTTTCTGAAAATAGCAAAAATAAAATTCTCCTATAAATATATAATTGTTTGCAGAAATACTAGAAAGTATGGGCTATTTTTTGTAGCAAGGATGTAATATGATAAAGAATTTGCCATAACATACTTTAACATTTTTTGTGTACACATTTTAGATACTTAGCTAATATTGGTATTTGTGTGTTTAATAATGTCTCATTCTGGTATATTTGTCTGTTTTGTGTATTTTATGAGAAGTGCTTTGGTAAAACTAGTTATTGTTAAGTTGTTTACAGTTTATATCCTTAAAGACTTGTGAAAATTGTATTTTTAACTGTGGAAGGAGGAATGTTGCTCTCAGAAAAAGTTGTGTTTTAAATGCTAAATTAGATTGTTCTCGTGGAATTTTATTTTTAGAAAAATAAGTAGTTTAACTCCTTGGTAAAGCTCAAAGATTATTCAAACATTGCAAAGATCATGTGTAAACAGACTGCACCACTTGCTACTGGAAATTTTTATTAGAGTTGGTAATTCTCTGTTCTTTAATTTATTCCGTTACATGTTACCACTTTTTGTAGTACTGCTTTAAATAACTTATTCTAATTTATGTAAATATAGGTTTGGGATTATATTTTGAAATTTTTATTTAGGTGAAGTCTGTTTTATGATGAGTTTCCCAAAGCAAGACCAGCCATTTTCAGTCATATAATTATTTAATACTAATCTCTATATTAAAAATGTAGTGGTTTTTTTATGGCACCCTTTCCCTTGTGCAGCAGATAAATACAAACTATGCTCCAACCACTCTTATTTTTGATATTTGATTTTTGTCCAAACTATAATTATACAACATTCCAAATATGAACTTATTTTTTTGTTTAAAGATAAATTGTTTACAAAATTACAGTAAGAATACTAGCTTTCATTTTACGTATTCAAACCTGTATAAAGAGCATTACTGTATAGTAATCAAGTCGTGAGGCAATAAAAGAATGAACATTTGAAATTTGTGAATTTCCCCTTGGTATTAATAAAGTATCAGTCTATCTGAACAGTCATCTCCAGTTCTGACTTTGAAGCAGCATTTCTTAGTTTAGAAAGATTTCTTAAATGAAAGAAACACGAGCAGCTGACTGATCTTGCATATGAATCAAGTGTCAGGACTGGTCAAAAATAACCCCAAGGTTACATAAACTTCACTTAGTAACAGGAGGGACAGAAGATAATTTTAATCTAATCTTAGAATAAAGAATAGGAGGTACAACAATTAGTACCTCAGTCTTTACTGAATTCAGCTGCAGGTAATTACTACTGAGCCAGTCGTTAACTTGAGACAGACGAATCAACCAGAGTGACTGAAGTACTATGCTAACAGAAATGCATAATCACTGAGATGCCAGAACAGCATACTTATTTGCTGAATACGAAAATGTATATGGTAAATGTGTCATCCGTTTGTTTTTTGAAGGCAAAGTAATTTTCATGAGGAAAACTGCCAGAATATAGTAAAACCAGAAGTTTCATTTAAATTGTTAATTAATTTGTTACAGGTAACATCACTCCAGTTAATTGTCTAATTCTAGATTTGTACAGAGGCTAAGCAATAACAAAATCTGTTTACATAAGATAATCTTAAAACGGCACAATAAAGACTGTTTTACAAGAGTTCTGAAATAATGCATTAATGTAAAACTGACCAGACTGATTTCACACAGGAAGCCTTAAAGTTTGGTCAAATGTTTAAAAGAAAGAAAAACAAAAAAAGGTTCAGCTTTGGGCAGTTAAAGCACCAAGAGTTTGACATATTTGAAAATTAAATAAATTTAACTTACTAATTAAATACTTAAGTTTGTTAACCAGCTAATGTTGTTGTGAAAAACAGCTTTAGAGGATTTTATCTTGGAATTCTCTAATACAACAATCTAAATACAAAAATATTTCAGTTTTTATTTTTAGTGTATACTAAAAGCAGTATTTTTCATTTATTGGAGTGAAACTGTCAAATTTCGAATGTGCACATTGTAGGATAAATTTAGGTTGTTCTTGTTAACATAATGCTTTATAAATCCTATGCTGACCCAATCGACTTATGGTTGTTCTGCTATGTCTATAATAAAATTTAAGGTCTGATCTGTTTTGTACATTTATGAATTCTAACACTATTTTACTTAAATGAAAGCTGGGCAACTACTTGATGTTTATACCCTTGTTTTAGAGCTGCTGTTACTGTTAGTGATTATTTTATATTCTATTACAGAAAAAGGTACAATATTGTTAATTTGAGCAGTAGATCTCCTTTTGATGAATTCGTATCAAGCAATGCACAATTTCACTGGATTTGGTATCACATACAAAAATTCTGGTATGGTGAGGTCCCTAGTCTTAAGGTTGTTTGTTCTTGCTGATAAATCTAACCATGCAGTCATTTTCTTTATTCTTATTGAATGTAATATTTGGACATCAGCTTTAAACTCTAATTGTTTCTTTGTAAACTGAAATGCGGTAAGATTAACTGATTGGGTTGGTCTGTTATTTAGTGTGACTGCAATCCTCTTATACCTGGCATAATCTCTAAGGTTACTGCATGTTCTGTCTGTGGCCAGTTCATTTTTTTCATGAATTACTAGGGGGCTCCACCTCCTGCTCGTTTCGCTCGCTAACCCCCATGTTTGGTTAATCATATATACAATTTTTAGAGCTTTTTTTCTTTGGAATTGTTTCAATTTAATTATTTGCACTTTTACTTTAAAGCTTCAGTAAAAACAATATTTGGAATTACCTTTTGTTCAAGATTGCATTGAATTTTGATTCCGTTTTTGGAGATGCATTATGACAGTAACTTATATGCCCATTAGTGAATGTAGTTTCTTTTTCTCTAATAAATAACCTGACTTTTTCTCATGTTGTCTCTGTGATTTGTTAATTGTCATAGCAAAAGCTATTGAATTCTTTTGAATTCCACTATTTTCATTATCTCTAACCTGCTCTGCATGTGTTTCGCCCCCTCGTTTTTGAACCACTTTATGACGTTTTACTTTTTCTACTCTTTGGCTTTTATTTCTGACCTCACTTTGCCCTGATATTTTTTCAATTAACCTGGTCCATGATGATTATTTTCCCTTTTTTTGAGTAATAATTTCTGTTTGTTTGTTCTTGTGCAACTTTACGTTCCTTTTTTTTTTTTTTTTGATACTTTCGAATTTTACTGTTTTCATATTTCTTTCTTTCTCTGCATGTGTATCGTGCCATCGTGTTTTTTTTTTGAGCCTTTTGAATTCCACTGCTTTCATAATTTCTTATCTGCATTTTTTTTTCTCTCCAACGCTTGGGTCTCTTTTCTTGCCGCTGCTCTTTCTTCTTCGCTTAATTGTTGACGTTTCATATAGAACTTATTGTCCTTATATGGTTTATATGAGCTGAGAGCAAAGGATATGTGTCTGCTTAAAGCCTTTACATGACTTACAGTTTTGATGACCATGGTTTTATTTGAAAATGGTTGTAAGTAGTGCGTGTATTCCAAAGCCCCACGAGACGGTCCTGGGACAATCTCTTGGCACCAAGTCTCATGTTTAAGGTCCCCGCGAGACGTTCCGTGGCCAATCTCTTTTGTCTCATTGGTCTTAAGTGTCTTCCAAGAAGATAGCGTCTCATCTCCCTGGTCCCCCTTCCAAGTTTGTTTTTTTTTTTTTGTTTTTTATTAAATAGACAATACACCAGCAAAAATGAGCTGTCTAACAACACTATGTCTCTTCAAACCAAAAAAAGCATTTATTTGGAAAGTTCATCTCTCTCTCTCTCCCCAACATATTTCCCAAGTGATTAAGATATTGTAAGTGAAAGTCTCGTTTTATTCTAAGATTCTAATTTATTTTTTCTTTTGCATACTTCTAAAGGCTTCTGGAGACTGACAGCAAGTCCCTTCGATCTGTTAATGGATCACGCAGAAATAGTGGTTCTTCTCTGGTGTCCAGTTCTTCTGCTTCCAGTAATTTGAGCCACCTTGAAGAAGACTCATGGATTCTCTGGGGAAGAATGGTGAATGAATGGGAGGATGTTCGGAAAAAAAAAGAGAAGCAGATTAAGGTAATTCAAGCAAGGAGAACTTTTTATTGTTGTTAATTAATTAATTAATTATATCTCTTCTCCATTCTGTTGTATTTCCACAATTTTTTCAGTGTAAAACTCTTCAAAATAACACTGCATACAGTACAAACTAAAATCCAATTAAAACACTTTTTTTGTATCTTGTTTGTATACTTTAGCTTGTTGGCAATATGCAGTCCATTAATACATAATTAAAATGCTTGAACATTTAGTAACCTACTGTGTTTATATCGTATGGATGTAGTAGAAAGTGGTCAGGGAAGATACTCTCCTCATAATGATAGGTGTCCAGTTTTTTCACACTATAGGACAAGAGTGATGAATCAGGGAGGCTGATAGAAAATATTGAGGGGAAGATCTAGTCATTTTTCTAGAACAGAGCAACAAAAGATAAAGGAGGATTATGGAGAAAGAGAGCAGACCCTGGAGGTAAGAAAAATATACTGCGTTACACTTTCAAGTGGTAACACAGTAAATTATTAAGAATCAACAAGATGCATATTTTAGAAAAAATGCTTATTGAAGTCAGAAATACGCTGGAATTAGTCTGTGGCCACTTACAACTCAACACAGCTATTTTCTGGATGATTTGTGAACATTATGAGGAAGTGTAGCGTTTTTGAGTAACTGTTCTTACAGACTTTTAAGAATTTAATATTGGCATTTGCTCCTTCGTTACTTCTGGATTAGTATGTCTGTAATAGTTTTGCCAATTTGTGTTAATTTTTCTGAGCAAAATTACTCAGGCTGCATATTCTATCTATCTATTCCGAAGGGGAATTTTTAGTGAACAGAAAGTTTCAAGTCCTTGTTGATTCATTCTCTTTGAGATTGTACAAAGTTTTGATGTGGTCATTCCAGAGAATCACTTTTTTTTTTATTTTTTTATTTTATTTTTTTTATAAAGCTACATTAGTGTGAATATGGTTGCATACTGCAAATTATTTTGCATTTTGAAAAATTACAATGCACATGTAGACGGGATTTTCAAACTTGCATTAGGTCTCAAATATCTTTGCAAAGACAGATCTGGCTAGTTGCGATCCACTATGCTGCTCCTAAATTTGAGATTCACCTGTCAAAAAGAGTCTCCATTCTTTTATCCAGGTTTCCCAGGGAGGTGTCAAAGTGTGATTGATGTATTTCTAATTCTTCCTTACATTGGTGATGTTCTTGGTTAAGATAAATATTTTCCAACTCTTGCTTGGAAAAGCTTGAGCAAGAATCTGCCTGTTCTTTCAAAGTAGCTGAATGACTGGCTGAATTCCCTTCAAGAACGTCTGAAAATTGTTACTAAAGTGTCAAACTTACCTTCATGGTAAGCTTTAGGCTTGCAAACAAAAAATAATCGGCTAGTAAGAGAAGTACTACTTTTAATTTGTGCTTTGTTTTTTCTAGTTTTATTTTTTTTTTTATTGTCCTGGTAAAATGTTAAGATTTTGAATACTGAAAATTTTCCTACCTACAACAAATACCTGAACAAATCTCGACTGCTTACTGTAACACTAGATACCTGGGATCTCCTCACCATGCACAATAAATTAGCCTCAGTTAGTGATCTTCCTTGGCATGTGTAAGGCATGGAGGGCACAAGGTTTTAAACCGTGCCTTACGTGTCCAGTAGTATGAAAGTGCCATATGTTTAGTGCGTAATGAAGGTGAAGTAAAGCATCTTTAAGTATAGAAACAACTGAAGTTTGATAAGAATAGCTGTTTAGAGAGAAAATATTTTTTCCCATTTTTTTGCCTTTTTTTAACGTGTGTAACAACCTTTTTTCTTCTTGTGTGGAATATTTTCTTTGAATTTGCACTAAATCTTTTAAAAAAAACTTTTGGACTGAGAGATTTCTTTCGACACACGTTTGACCTGTGCTTGATACTGCTTTACTCACCTGTAGCTACAGTTAAAGTTTAAAACCTGCCCATTTAAGCCTGACGTCGGCCCACGACGGAAGAAAAGCAAGGATTTGAAAGACTCTATACATATTTTTAATCTTTGTCTTTTGATCAGAGTTGAACATTTGACAGAACCATTAGCACTCCTTGTGTGAATATATAAACTAAGATAAAGGAGCTTATATACCTTATTGGGAACCAGTCTTAGTGCATGATCAACATGACATCTCTACTCGGAAGCCCGAGGGAACATCAAACTCCACACGGAAGCCTGAGTGGTTACCCTGACAATTGTGACGCAACAGAGAAGGACCATCTCCATGACGACAGCAAGCAGTTTACCGTATCGGCGCAGCCTGGGTTAATCTCCAGACGCATGCTACTGGCCAATCCTTCAGAACTGTGTTGATCTTCAGTCAGAAATAGATGGAAAACGTGGACATTTAGTCAGTCTGATGAAGCACATAAAAGATTTACAAAAAACAAATCTTAACTGTAAAAAAAATCTCATTCCTGATATGTAATAAAAAAAAGTTAAGTGATGAATTATTATCCGTGCAAAGTGACAAAGATGAACGGAAAAGGCTACATAAGGTTTTGATATTAAACTGAAGACTCTACGTTTATGGAAAAGACTATGGAATGGGTTTTGGAAACATGTCAAAATGAAAGTCTCCAAGCTGCCTCCCAATTCTGCAAACCAATTCAAGGGCTACAGACTTATTGACCATATCACAGCCGACAGTGTCTCCCAAATTTCTGCAAAAACTAAAAGTCGAGCAAATTCAACAGCTTCCTCTGTTAGTGCCATCAGGCTACAAGAAACTGAACACGCAGTATTGCTCACCAGAACTGAGGTCGCAAAGACAGCAGCCTCAAGATATGGAAGAGGCATAAGTTGAAAGCCAAAAAAGAATTTGAGGAATCGCAGCTAAAGGCTAAAAGAGACCAGCTGGCATTAGAAGCAGCAATTGCAGAATCCAATGCAAAACTGAGAACTCATAAAGGATGTAACATCATTCCAAGTAAACAAAATCCCTATAATGTTCCTGAGAAACCAGATGTGAGAAATGAAGAGCCATATGATGCAGATATTTGTGGCTTTTTACATAGAAATGAAAATAAATATGAGCCTCTCCAACAGCATTATGAACAGCAAAATAAGGCACAAATACCTCATGCTGTATAGAAAGGTTCCAGTATTTGATGGCCATCCAATGATTTATATAGACTTTATTGGAGCATTTGATCGTGCTATTGATGAGCTAATAGAGAACCCCTGAGATAAATTGGTTGTCTTAACACAATTTACCAAAGGTTCACCCAGTGAAATTGTTAAAAGCTGTATAAACCTTCCACCAGCAGAAGGTTACACAAAGACCAGAAAGAAGCTTGAAAGCCTCTATGGAAACCATCTGCGGATGGCAGATGTATACATGAAGAGAGCCAAAAGGTGGTCGATGGAGAAGGTCTGATGGATTATTTGGTCTTTCTTGAGCTTGAAGGACGAAAATGAATTTCAAAGATCAAGGGAAGTTCCCTCGGAATAGCAGTTTCGCTTCAAGCTTTGCTTTTGCTGCCGTAAAGGGGAATAAAGACACCTCAGTCAAAAAGATAGAGACAGCTGCTTGTGTGTGTGGTAAGCACTGTCTATTTTGCAATGAAAGTTACAATCTTCTTGAAAGCAGTGCAATCCAGAAACTAACATACAAAAGTAAATTGACTTTTTGAGATAAGGGATTATGCTTTAAGTGCCTTAAGCAAGGACATCTTAGTAAAAACTGTGTAGAAAAAATTTTATTCCATATATACTCTCATTTACACCCAGTCATACGGCATATGAATAACGAAATGGGTACTGGCAATCAAGCCACGCCTCCTAAAAAGGAGCATGCTAATTCAGAAAAGAACATTTCTTCCTTGTACGTTTCTGTGGAAACACTAGAGACGTGCATTGCCACCGGGGCCAGTAAAGAGTGTGTCCTAGCTGTGGTCCCAGTTAAAGTTAGGTCTAAAATAAGTGAAAGATGTGTAGAAACGTATGCTCTATTAGACTCTGACAGTACAGATACAGTGCATCCGGAAAGTATTCACAGCGCATCACTTTTTCCATATTTTGTTATGTTACAGCCTTATTCCAAAATGGATTAAATTCATGTTTTTCCTCAGAATTCTACACCCAACACCCCATAATGACAACGTGAAAAAAGTTTACTTGAGGTTTTTGCAAATTTATTATAAATAAAAAAACTGAGAAATCACATGTACATAAGTATTCACAGCCTTTCCTCAATACTTTGTCGATGCACCTTTGGCAGCAATTACAGCCTCAAGTCTTTTTGAATATGATGCCACAAGCTTGGCACACCTATCCTTGGCCAGTTTCGCCCATTCCTCTTTGCAGCACCTCTCAAGCTCCATCAGGTTGGATGGGAAGCGTCGGTGCACAGCCATTTTAAGATCTCTCCAGAGATGTTCAATCGGATTCAAGTCTGGGCTCTGGCTGGGCCACTCAAGGACATTCACAGAGTTGTCCTGAAGCCACTCCTTTGATATCTTGGCTCTGTGCTAAGGGTCGTTGTCCTGCTGAAAGATGAACCATCACCCCAGACTGAGGTCTGGAGCAGGTTTTCATCCCTGATGTCTCTGTACATTGCTGCAGTCATCTCTCCCTTTATCCTGACTAGTCTCCCAGTTCCTGCTGCTGAAAAACATCCCCACAGCATGATGCTGCCACCACCATGTTTCACTGTAGAGATGGTGCCTGGTTTCCTCCAAACGTGATGCCTGGCATTCACACCAAAGAGTTCAATCTTTGTCTCTTCAGACCACAGAATTTTGTTTCTCATGGTCTGAGAGTCCTTTAGGTGCCTTTTGACAAACTCTAGGCGGGCTGCCATATGCCTTTTACTAAGGAGTGGCTTCCGTCTGGCCACTCTACAATACAGACCTGATTGTTGGATTTCTGCAGAGATAGTTGTCCTTCTGGAAGGTTCTCCTCTCTCCACAGAGGAGCTCTGGAGCTCTGACAGAGTGACCATTGGGTTCTTGGTCACCTCCCTGACTAAGGCCCTTCTCCCCTGACCGCTCAGTTTAGATGGCCGGCCAGCTCTAGGAAGAGTCCTGGTGGTTTCGAACAACTTCCACTTATGGATGATGGAGGCCACTGTGCTCATTGGGACCTTCAAAGCAGCAGAAATTTTTCTGAAACTTTCCCCAGATTTGTGCCTCAAGACAATCCTGTCTCGGAGGTCTACAGACAATTCCTTTGACTTCATGCTTGGTTTGTGCTCTGACATGAACTGTCAACTGTGCGACCTTTATATAGACAGGTGTGTGCCTTTCCAAATCATGTCCAATCAACTGAATTTACCACAGGTGGACTCCAATTAAGTTGCAGAAACATCTCAAGGATGATCAGGGGAAACAGGATGCACCTGAGCTCAATTTTGAGCTTCATGGCAAAGGCTGTGAATACTCATGTACATGTGCTTTCTCAGTTTTATTTTTAATGAATTTGCAAAAACCTCAAGTAAACGTTTTTCACGTTGTCATTATGGGGTGTTGTGTGTAGAATTCTGAGGAAAAAAATGAATTTAATCCATTTTGGAATAAGGCTGTAACATAACAAAATGTGGAAAAAGTGATGCGCTGTGAATACTTTCCGGATGCACTGTATATACTGCACAGAAAGCTTGCAAGAGCAGTTAAAATTTCCTGCAAGAAAGGCTCAAATCCATATAAGTACTGTGAAAAGGGATAAAGTAAATAGAAACTGGTAAAATGTTCAGTTTTATCCGAATTACAAGTCTGTAGGGTAGAAGAAAACAACATTTTTTGAATTGCCAGGGGTTTACACATTGAACTATTTATACCAGTGAAAAGGGAGAACATCCCTATGCAAAAGGATATTACCAGAGGGTCCTATCTCAAAGATGTGCACCTACCACAAGTAAGCCAGGAGACATGGCAAGTCATAAACAGTAGAGGTGAAGGTCCTTATGGTGTGAAGATGGCTCTTGGATGGACTGTTAATAGCCTAATAAAAGGGACCAACAATGAAAGGCTGCAAAGTTACACAGTCAGTCATGTGTCAATAACAGTGTCCAACAGTGGGAAAAAGTGGATGGATGATTTGTAGCTACTTGTGAATTACAATGTAAACAGGTGTATTAAACCAGTTGGATTTGGTCACATAATGTCTGCACAAATGCAACATTTTGGAAATGTCTCTTAAGACTGGTATGGCACTATTTCCTTCTCCTGACTGATAAAGAACATAAGAGACATTGTTAATTTCTAATGGGGAAGTTAAGAGTGGCTCCACTGAAACCTGTCACTATACCAAAGTTTGAACTAATAGCAGCTGTGGTAGCAGTCAAAATTGATAAGATGCTAAAACAAGAACTGCAAATTCCCTTGCAAGCTTCAACCGTTTGTACTGACAGCACCACTGTAATAAGGTACATTGCAAATGAAAGTGCATGCTACAAAACCTTTGTTGCCGAAGAGTTAGTCATAAGGGAGCATTCACAACCCCCACAATAGAGATACGTCACATCTACACTAAATCAAGCAGACCATGCATCAAGAGATCGACCATAGAAAGCTTTATCAAAAGAAAAACATGGATTCAAGTCCTGAAGCTAGAACATGTGCGGCTGAAAAGACTTGATCATGTGAACGACTCACTCACCAAAGATGCTCACATTTTTCTCTTTTTGCTATGCAACAAATCCTTAAAGAAAACCAGCACTGGGCAGACCCATGAATACATAAACTGTCCCCACTCCAAGACACAGAGTTTAATTGAAATGACTAATCTTAAAATTTGCATGCTCAAATTGTGTTTGTGTTTCTGCATTTAAGTATAAGTTTACACTTAAGTTTTAAGTTTCCAAGTTTATTAATGCTAGAATTCCTGAAGTCTATATAAAAAAAAAAAAACTCTTAATACCAGTCCACCTTAACACTAGAATTACCAAAGCCTACGAAAACTCTTGCAAATCTGGCCCACCTTAATTTATTTTGTTTTGCAAATGTGCAGATCAAGGCAAGCAGCCTACTAATACACCCCCCGACCCCGCGCCACCGCCGCAGAACGTGAAGAAAGCTCTTCCAGTTTCAGCCTTGATTATCTGCGAGTGAAGTGCTAGAATTTTAGAGTGGAAATAATAGATCGTTATTTGGAACACATGCATTTCATGTGTGTTCCGTTTCTACAATCAGTGTAAATACATCGTTCAAACAAACATTTTTCATATTTTAGTAATAAATGACACAATGTAGGCATAAACTACGGTATATAATGTGTGAAGCCTGAAGTCCAAAGATCAAATAAACATATTTTTTCCCAGGAAAAAAAAAAAAAAATTGGTTGCAAGTTTAATAAAAATGATACAGCAACAAAGTACACTATGGAAAACAGTAAAGAATGTACAGGATCAGAGGATCTAAAGAGCACTAAAACGGAATACAGCAATGTGTCTCAGTTAAGAGCTACCTACAACGTGTATAAGGCAGTTTATGCCGTAGCACATGCTCTGCACAACCTCAACTACTGTGAACCTCACAAAGGCCCATTTGAAGGAAACACACGTGCAGATATCACAAATGTGAAACCCTGGCAGGTAAAACAGAAAAGAAATCTTTGTTTCTATACATACTTTAGCAGTTTTATTTTAATATATAAAAAGTAACAACAAAGACATTTCATTAGTTATGTGGTGGCTTGGTGGCACTGTGGTTCATGTGTCTGCTTAATGGATCCAACACACTTTGTTCGAATTTGATGCCCAGCCATTATGTGTGTGCCTTTTGTACGTTGTAGTTATTGTATTGTAGAGATGAGCGTTGTCAGAACTCACACAAGTTGTGCAGAGTTCAACCTAAGAGCCAGCCATTGCTATTCCATCAGAAAGCATTTACGCACTACACTGGCCCAATCTGAATTTGAAGAGGGGTGATAATGTTAGAATATTAAGTGCTTATTTATTTTTCATTTAAACTTTTTTGTATGATTGCTTAAAGAATATACAAATAGTACTAGTAAAAGTTAGCGTTTTTTTCTCTCTCACTTTTATTCTCTCAGTCACGATACATACTACCACCCCAGGGATCGGACACTGTTTGTTAGTTTTTATTTGAAACTGGGAATAACTAGATGTAAGTGGTGTTTTGAGACAGTGGAACAGGACATTATTTGATCTAAATGGATAATAATGGACCATAAGGTGCATACTAATTCAGTGTGAGCAGGAACACTTAATAATAAAACTGAATAAAAAAAGGCAGATTCGCCAGCGTTTGTGTGTCAGCTTTTATTTATCCAGATATTCTGGTGGTTCTTATACCTTTTGAGTTGCACCACCACCCTTTAAATTTCTGTGCATATAACAACTGTCCATTCTCATTTATAGGACATTTGCTGATTTCTTAGTCATCCTTCAGTACATTTTGTATATTACATCAACCTTTCTTCTGGTACATCATTTCTCAGTATTTTTCCTAAACAATTCTTATTTTTCAGTATACATTTTGTTGTTCACTTGACCTTTATCTGGTTTTCTGGTGTGCCTGAACAGGTTTCTGACATGTATTTAGCCTTTATGCCATTTCTTTCAGGTGAATGATGTGTTACCCTAAAATTATTCTTCCACACTGGCTAATGGACTGCTCTGCACCACAACGCAACTCTGCTTGGCACCATAAGTAAAATGGGACTTCCACCTACAGCTAAAATCACTTCAGTGTGTGAGCAGTTCTCCACGGTACTGTTTAGATCTGACATCTGTGCTGACAATGTATGCGCCCACACTTTACACTGGTTGTTACAGACTCAAATCAAAACCTTTTCCTTTTTGGACGCATACAACCTCGGCTCGAACCTGTCAGATCTAAACACTAGCGTGGCAAATTGCTCACGTACTGAAGTAACTTTAGCTGCATGTGCAAGTCCCATTTTACTTATGGTGCCAAGCACTGCAGCTAAAGTCACTTTAGAATGCTAGTAATTCTCCACACTAGTGTTTAGATCTGTCAGTGCTGTGCTGACGATGTATGTGCCCACACTTTACACTGGCTGTTACAGACTGAAATAAAAACCTGCTTCTTTTTGGACGCATACACAGTCATCACGGTGCTGTCAGATCTAAACACGAGTATGGTGAATTGCTTGCAAACTGAAGTGACTTTAGCTGCTGGTGTCCCATTTTACTTATGGTACGGAGCAGAGTTGTGTTGTGGTGCAGAGCAGGTAATTAGCTTGCGAAAGTATGATTTACATGAAACATAAGGACACGGAGGCATAGTAATGTGATTGCCATCCCATTCATAACAAATTCTGTGAAACAGTGCTGAATTTTGGTGAGCCATCCAATTGTTTAAACAATGATTTGAAAAGAAATAATTATCTTGGCTTTAAGTTAAGATATTTGCATGTTTAATTTAAGTGCAAGAATCAGAATACAAGTTTGTGCCCCTGGTGCCCTGGCTTGAACACTACTCATTTGAATTAAGATATTTACACAAGCATGCTGTAACTGAAACACAAGTGTAGCCTACACCATAGGTATGAGTGAGAGTGCCTTGAGAATATCCTTGGATGCCAAGAATGTAACTACTTCATGAAGAAACGTCAAACCTCTCATGACTGGATTAAAGTCACTTCTAGCTATAAAATCAGGGCCTAGCTCATAAGTGAGTTATTCCAGCCATCCCAGTTGCTATTTCTTGAAATATAGGTCTTATGTTCTAGCTTGAATTCATTTTGCATATTTGGAATAGAATGTTTGGCAGAGGGGCATATAAAATGATGTCTGTTCATCTCTGTCTCATCACTGGTACAAAGAGTTTAGTCGCTTACTTTGGAATAAAAGTCGAAGTAAGCTGAAACTGGATATCTGTATCCCTGTTAAATCTGTTTTCTTAACAGTTCATGTGTGCTACTAAAGCTTTGCCCACCTTGTCTGACAAGCACAGCCAGTGTTTTGTATATTACCGCATTGTCTTATATACTTCAAAATTACCTTCTTTGGGAAAAATCAAAAAAGCAAAAAAAAGGCAGTGCTTGTTCAACAGACACCCATTTTCTGAGTTTTTCTTTTTCCTTCAAAGGTTGTGATACTCCTGAAATCTGTGCTTGAATTCAAACTCTGCATTCACTAACTAAAGAGTGAGAAACGCGGAATTGTAAATATAATTAATATAAGCGCCTCCAATTCCATTTGAAAGCCAGAGTTTATGTTCTGTAGACATTATATAACAACCAATGCTGCATCTATTCACATACACAAATATACTTTTTTGACACAGTTGTTTGTCCTCCATATATCCTAAAACAAATTTTCTATTCTGTTGTAGTGTTTTGGTTAGAGGGATGCAGAATACAGTCAAATATTTAAGGAACAGTTACCAAAATCACACCGTGCCATCATTTTATTTGTTAATAAGTAGCATCACAAAAATTGGTCTTAAAAATAGAACCATATGACAATGGTAAAATCAAAGGCGAGCTGCTTTTTTTGAGTGTTTTAGCACCACTTTATATGTCAGACCCCACATAACACTATAGAGAGAGAGAGAGAGAGAGAGGCTGCTTTATGTATTACATATTATCAAATATTTTTCAAATCCTGCACCTAAGACCTCTGTCTGTTAATGGGTTTTCCTTCACCAGTTGTGACCATAACTTCTCCCTGCCACCCAGGTACTTTTGCCCTATAAGATAAATACCAGTAGATCAATACAATATAATATTTTAAGCATGTATCAAACAAAAGATAATACATGGAGAATACTGTATTTTAAATTTACTACAATTCACAGTCCACATTCATATTCTCTACCTTCCCTGACACTTTGTAAACAGTTAAGCGATCTATAGTCTTAGATACATCAATATATATGAAATCTTGATTCTTGCTGCCACAAAAATTCCAGTTGTTCCTCAAGTAGCAGGATTATTGGCATTTCTCTATCACATACTGTTTATAATGTGGCCACTGACTTTCCACTCAACAACCAGTTGGTTATGAATGTATGGCTCATTTTTACTCCATGGAAATCTGACATTCATCATCTAGTTTTGGGATTAGTATTGTGCATTCATTAACTCTTTCAGTGAAATGCTATAGACAAAGGAGTTTCTTCCTTCATTCCCACATAATCCTTTTTAAGTTAGGTCTGTGGCATTTTTGACTTAAAATTCTGATTGGGCCATGCTGATCTAGGAGCGGGACATGGCCAGAAGAGTGAATCCATCTTGAGAAACTGTGCCAAAGGGATGTGTGCTTGAGTATGGAAAGGAGGGAGGGGACAAGCATGCAATTAAAGAGAGTTATTATTTTGCAAGTGTATGTTTAAAGGACTGAACTTTTCCTCTGCTTAAATCCATTGGCCTGTGTACAAGACTGCAAGCATTCTCGGAAAGAATCCTGACTTGGATCAGCTCATGGAGTTGCGGAAAGTGCAATTAGTGTTGCCTTTAACCTATAGTGAGTGGTATGAGGCAGAGCCAGCAGTCTGAATGTGCAAATATTGATGGACGCGTGGAAGATCTTGGTAGCAGCTTTGGAAAGAGAAGGTTTCCATTAGTTTTGCATAACTTATTTACTTTTAACACAGCAGCGCCATCTGCTGGGAGATGTGAGCAATGCCCTTATTACAGGGACGCCCTGACTTAAGTGTTGAACAACATATTTATACTCTCTAAAGGTTAGCCATAACATGACAGTTACAATAAAAAGAATCCATTTATGCAAAATGAAGTATATAACTACAATTAAATTGTATAATAATTAGCCCTGTTACAGATCCATTGAAAAATAATTTCTTGTGTAGACCACTCTGTTCACAATTGATACAAATAGGTTTAGAAAATCTCTAAAAATAAAATTTTGAGAAACAAGCAGGGGTGTTTATATATTAAAAAAAAAAAAAAAAAAATACACTTGAGTAATACAATATTATGTATTTTGATACTGCATTGATTCTCAAAAACATGGTATCAATCTTAAATTACTAGTTTACATTCAAAGATTCAAGGCACCCAGTGATTCATTTTGCATTGTGTTTACACCCCCAAACACAAGACAGCAGTGTTCTAATCTATCTTCAGCACGTAACGTAAACTGAGACGGTAAATAGTGTAAGGGCTAATGTATGCAGGCTTTCAATACTCAGATGCGTGTGGATCTGGCAAACAATGCGGATTGGGATAAACCAAGCTGACTAGTAACACTACAACTGATGGCTGAATTCATAGGAGTTGGACCAGCTCGTCGGTGGAAAGCGAAATGTGGGCTCAGATTGACTTTCACAGTAAGAAGGCACTAAGGAGATTGACAAGAGCCATGCCATCTACAATATGTGTCATGCCAAAATCAAATATTCGGGAAACACAACAAATCTGAGAGCATACTTAGCAGGACACCATTCTGATGTAAAGCTAAAGGATCTGTAAACAGCAAACATTGAGTGGATCCCTCCCAACGCACTATGGAACAAGTTCACACACTGAAGTTAGCACTGACCTGAACTTGTGGAAACAAAATAACTTGGTCAATACTCTATTTCATTTGCAAAGATATGCACCCTGTCAGTATTGTAAAGAATAAATGCTTCCGAAATATGGCGAATACAATGGAGCCTCTTTACACTATACCCCTTGACAACACATCACTGACTTTTCTGTGCCCATGTTGTACGAGGAGGTAAAAATGAGGGTACTAGATTCGGCTCAGCTGAGAGATTCACTTTGACATGCAATGCATGGACATCAAGGGCCTCTGAATCATACTTAACAATAACAGCACATCACATAACGGATGAGTGGATGCTGAACTTGTATGTGCTACAAACAAGAGTAATGCATGACAGCCACACAACAAAATTGCAGCATTACTCAAGGAGGCCATTAATGAATGGCGATTGGAAGCAAAAGAGCCTATCATTGTAACAAACGATACATCCAATATGAATGTTGCGGCTGGACTTGCAGATATGACACGTATGTTGTTTTGCACACATCTTGAATCTCACCTCGCAGAAAGCACTGAAATTGCTAGCCTGTGGAGTGACTGCTCAGCAGGATCAGCTGTGTTGCGACCTTTTTCAGATGCAGCACCATAGCTGCCAACCAGCTAAAACACAAACAAGATCTACTCCAGTTACCAAAATACTGGTTAATCACAAACATTGTCACAAGGTGGAACTGCTCTTATGACATAGAAAGATTTTTAGAACAACCACCAGCCATCTATGCAGCACTCCTTTCAACAGTGGTCAGAGAGTGAAAAGGATATCTTTATACAGAGCGAGGCTGACATCACATGTGCTGAGGAAGTGCTCAAGGCACTCAAGCCAATGAAGAATGCCACCTTAACTAAAGTCAGAAGAGGGCTTACCCACTCTTTCTATTGTGGCTCCACTTCATGCCAAGCCTGCCATGAGCTTAAAAGAAAGACTGGATGGACACACACAAAGTGAAGAACATCAAGGCTGCAATAGCACAAGATCTGGGAAAGCGATATGCCAATGAGAAACAGACACTGTGCATGGCATCTGCTGTTAAGGTTTAAGGGTCTACCGTTTCTCTCTAATGCCGAAATTGAGACCTACTCCAAAATGACTACTGCTTTGGTGGTTGCCATAAAAAAGCAACATAATGTATTGTGGCACCCCGGCCGGGACGCCCAGGAGGACCAGAGGAGGGCTTGTACCTCCTCCAGACCGCGAGGGGGCGTCCATCCTGGTTACGCTGGTGGCCTCGGGTAGGGGGCATGGAAGCCCAGCCCTGTAGGGGCTCATGGCCACCGCCAGGCGGCGCCCCGCTGCCTGGACAGCCCTGGAGCCCAGCACTTCCGCCACACCAGGAACTTCCGCCACACAAGGGCGTGTCTGCAGAGGAGTGCCGGGAAGCAGCTGGAGCCCATCCGGGTCCCCATAAAAGGGGCAGCCTCCCAGCAGTCGGGGTGGAAGAGGACGGAGCTGGAGTGAGGACTGGAGGTGGCCAGGAGAAAGAGAGGCACAGGACTGTGTGGCCTCGACATTGGGGGGGAATCGGTGCTCGAAGCACTGGGGTTTGTGACTGCACTAATTTATAAATATTGTACAAATAAACGTGTGTTGGGTGGAACTAAGTTGTCCGTCTGTGTGTGTCCGGGTCAGCGTTCACAGTATTTAAATAATTTAATAAATTGGGCTGTTTGTTTTTATTACATACAGTACAATTTACTTTTTTTAGTTGGACTTGGATAATTATGTACAAAAGTAGAAATGTGTACTAGGATGAATTTGGGTTCAGAAATTTGTGTTGTAGTAGTAAATTTACTGTAAAATGTTGATATACTTTATTAATCCCTCAGGATAAATTGTCTTTTCTCATGAGCTTTGGTGGTCAGAGCAGCGGATTAACTATTGTGCAGCACCCCTGGAGAAATTTTCAAGTTAAGGGCCTTGCCTAAGGGCCAAACTGAATAGGACCCCTTCTAGTAGTAACGGGATTTGAACCAGCAACCTTCCAGATACCAGAACAAATCTTCAGCCACGGAGCCGCCACTCTGCTTAATACTAGTTTGATTTCATGCTTTCATGCTGCTGCAGCTGAGATCAAGAGGTTTAGAGAAAAAATATTTTTGCCATTCCAAGAAAATCCTTTCAGTTGATGGAAGGAACATGAGCATGGGTACCCTTATCCTAATTATCCAGATTAGCAAAGTGTTTCCTGTGCATTCCTGGCACATCCGTCTCCATGGAGAGAGTTTTCTCTGCTGCAGCAGACATTATAACCGCACAGAGAAGTGTTCTGAAAGCTGGGCATGTTGACTAACTCATCTTCCTCCACAACAAACCTTTACATCAAAAAATAAGCACTGACATACACACAAACTGTAATACCATGTCCAGTCCAAGTTAAGGATCTGAGACTGTTACATTTGTTTAATATTTTCTTTAGGAATCCTGCAAACACTTTTAATTTTCATTGATATATTCAGATGTAATTCCTTTTTTCAGATTTAAGTTAACATATAGTGTTATGATATTTGACATTATAGGGACAATGCATTTTCTTTTAACTACAGTAATCCCTCCTCGATCGCGGGGGTTGCGTTCCAGAACCCCCCACGATAGATGAAAATCCGCGAAGTAGAAACTATATGTTTGTATGGTTATTTTTATATATTTTAAGGCCTTATAAACTCTCCCACACTGTTAACATTATTATAGCCCCCTAGACATGAAATAACACCCATTAGTCAAAAGTTTAAACTGTGCTCCATGACAAGACAGAGATGACATTTCCTTTTCACAATTAAAAGAATGCAAACATATCTTCCTCTTCAAAGAAGTAAACGTCAGGGACAGAGAATGTCAGAGAGAGAGTGAGCGTGAGAGTAAAGCAAACAATCAAAAAATCAATGTGTGCTTTTGTGCTTCTAAGTATGCCGAAGCACCGCGATAAAGCGGCATTTTGTAGAGGAGCGTCCGTATCCTCTAGGCAAACAGCCCCTCTGCTCACACCCCCTCCGTCAGGCAGAGTGAGTGAGAGAGACAGAAAAAAGCAAACAATCAAGCACTGCGCGGGAATCGCATCGTATATCATTGAGGAGTTTTATTTAATATGTAATACATGCTCTGATTTGGTAGCTTCTAAGCCATCCACCAATAGCATCCCTTGTATGAAATCAACTGGGCAAACAAACTGAGGAAGCATGTACAATAAATTAAGACACATTGTCCGCAGAAATCCGTGAACCAGCGAAAAATCCGTGATACACACGTGGACAAAATTGTTGGTACCCTTCAGTCAATGAAAGAAAAACTCAAAATGGTCACAGAAATAACTTTAATCTGACAAAAGTAATAATAAATAAAAATTCTATGAAATTTAACCAATGAAAGTCAGACATTGATTTTCAACCATGCTTCAACAGAATTATTTAAAAAAATAAACTCATGAAACAGGCCTGGACAAAAATGATGGTACCCCTAACTTAATATTTTGTTGCACAACCTTTTGAGGCAATCACTGCAATCAAACGATTCCTGTAACTGTCAATGAGACTTCTGCACTTCTCAGCAGGTATTTTGGCCCACTCCTCATGAGCAAACTGCTCCAGTTGTCTCAGGTTTGAAGGGTGCCTTTTCCAGACGGCATGTTTCAGCTCTTTCCAAAGATGCTCAATAGGATTGAGGTCAGGGCTCATAGAAGGCCACTTTAGAATAGTCCAATGTTTTCCTCTTAGCCATTCTTGGGTGTTTTTAGCTGTGTGTTTTGGGTCATTGTCCTGTTGCAAGACCCATGACCTGCGACTGAGACCAAGCTTTCTGACACTGGCCAGCACATTTCTCTCTAGAATCCCTTGATAGTCTTGAGATTTCATTGTACCCTGCACAGATTCAAGACACCATGTGCTAGATGCAGTAAAGCAGCCCCAGAACATAACAGAGCCTCCTCCATGTTTCACAGAAGGGACAGTGTTCTTTTCTTGATATACTTCATTTTTCCGTCTGTGAACATAGAGCTGATGTGCCTTGGCAAAAAGTTCAATTTTTGTCTCATCTGTCCATAGGACATTCTCCCAGAATCTTTGTGGCTTGTCCACATGTAGTTTGACAAATTCCAGTCTGGCTTTTTTATGATTTGTTTTCAACAATGGTGTCCTCCTTGGTCGTCTCCCATGAAGTCCACTTTGGCTGAAACAACGACAGATGGTGCGATCTGACACTGATTTCCTTGAGCTTCAAGTTCATCTTGGATCTCTTTAGAAGTTTTTCTGGGCTCTTTTGTTACCATTCGTATTATCCGTCTCTTTGATTTGTCATCAATTTTCCTCCTGCGGCCACGTCCAGGGAGGTTGGCTACAGTCCCATGGATCTTAAATTTCTGAATAATATGTGCAACTGTAGTCACAGGAACATCAAGCTGCTTCGAGATGGTCTTATAGCCTTTACCTTTGACATGCTTGTCTAATTTTCTTTCTAATCTCCTGAGACAACTCTTTCCTTCGCTTTCCTCTGGTCCATGTTGAGTGTGGTACACACCATGTCACCAAACAACACAGTGACTACCTGGAGCCCTATATATAGGTCCACTCATTGATTACAAGATTGTAGACACCTGTGATGCTAATTAGTGGACACACCTTGGATTAACATGTCCCTTTGGTCACATTATTTTCAGTCTTTTCTAGGGTACCATCATTTTTGTCCAGGCCTGTTTCATGAGTTTTTTTTTATTAATTCTGTTGAAGCATGGTTGAAAAGCAATGTCTGAATTTTATTAGTTAAATTTCATAGAATTTTTATTTATTATTACTTTTGTCAGATTAAAGTTATATCTGTGACCATTTTGAGTTTTTCTTTCATTGACTGAAGGGTACCAACAATTTTGTCCACGTGTGTATATATTTAGATATGCTTACATTTAAAATCCGCGATGGAGTGAAGCCGCGAAAGTCGCGATATAACGAGGGATCACTGTACTTGAGAATGAAAAATTTAAAAACTGGCCTACACACTACAAGCAGAATTTCATATATTTACTAAAATAAACTTGTTTTACTTGGATTTTATGCATAATGTGGTGTGTTCTTTATACTGTGACAGTTTTCTTAAAATTAGATTTTAAAAAAATTGCAATATATTGCCTAGCTTACAGTATTGCAATATATATTTTGAATCGTAACCCCCCCCCGTATTATGATACAAATCATATCACAAAATTCTTTTCAGTGCACAGCCCTAAAAAACAGAAAATATATTTTCAAGTTCTCAAGAAAATCAAGTCCCACAAATCCCATTTTTTCTCATGTGACAATTTCTAGTGCCCTTATGTTTTAGATAAAAAAAGGAAAAATGTGTCCATTTACCCATCTGCTCCACAGTTTAATACTACGAATCAAACAATTCCAATGTGATTGAAGTATACAGTGAATTACAGTAATGTTGTTCTCATGATAAAATATATTCTCAAGCCAGTTTAATTCTCATTTCTGTTAACACTAGAATTAACAGAGCCTATGAAAAAACTTGTAGATCCGTCCCACCTTGAATCGCTTCTTAAATCCGTTCACACCTCTCCGCCAGCGTCTTTTGTCTTCTAAATGTGCCGATAAAGACGAGCTGCAAGCAGCTGGCTATTCCATCCCCCCACCAACTTAGAACGTGCACGAACTTCCCCCAGCTCATTCCTTGATTGATTATCTGTGAGTGAAGTGGAGTTTTAGAGTGGAAATAATAGATCGTTATTTGGAACACACGTATTTCATGTGTGTTCTGTTTCTACAGTAATCTGTGTAAACACATTTTTAAAAAGAAACGTTTTTCATATTCTATCTTATGTTATTTACCCAATTACCGCGTAAAGTCACAAGTGCAGAGCTTCCCATATACATATACAAAGTACAGCGATGGCAAAAGTACATTCTTGATCCAATGTAGAACGGTCGTCATGATTTGAGCTTACCTCTGTTATAGCGGGTATATGTGAAAACAGCAGTGTCAGATGCGGGGTCGGTTGGACGGCTTTGGGGCTGTATGGGGAGCTGGGATCGTGAACGCGGCTGAGAAAATGACAGAATAAAAAAAACAAAGCTAACCTTTACAAGTATCATAAATTACACCAGCTGTTAGACAGGAGTCAAATCTAAGTTTTTATTCTAAAATAGTAAGAATACGAGCAGCTAATTTCTCAAAACGAACTCGTCCGGGTCCAACCTGTGAAGCTTTGATTACCAGTAAATGGCTGATACCGTTACGCCACCGAAGCTGTGATAAAGAATGCATGTCAATGTTGCATGTAAACGCGGATTGTTTTTCTGCAGTTATATTTTTGAATAAAAATGCATTTGTTCTGTTACATTTTGTACCTTTTGTGAAAATGTTTCTTTGATATTTGGAATTCAGGCTTCACACATTATATATTTCATGTCTACATTTTGTCAATTATTACTAACACATGAAAAACATTTCTGTTTTAACGATATGTTTACTGTACATAGATTGCTGTAGACACGGAACACACATGAAATGCAAGTGTTCCAAATAACGATATAGTATTTATAAAAGGCGTCATTTTGCTTGACTTCTCACTCTATACAACTCTAAGCAACTGACACGCAGGTAAACAGACTTGAGCTGAGACAACAGTGCGGGGTGGAGGGATGTGATAGCAGGCTGTTTGCTGCTTATCAACATTTAAAGGACGAAAGACGCTGACGGAAAGGTGAGAGGCGTTTTAAGGTTGGACTGATCTGAGTTTTTTGTAGGCTTTTGGTAATTCTAGTGTTAAGAATACATAAAGTTTCAGTAGCTTACCATTCAAGACTCTACTATTAACATGTTTCAGTTTTCACTGTTTAATCAAGACTGGGCTGCAGAGACAGCTGTTTTAGTAGTGAGGCCCATACATCCCTTTCACCAGCCACATTTACCAACTCATACTGTGGGATTCCAAGGTGCTCCCAGGCTATCTCAGAGATATAATCTTCCGCTTGGCTCTTCTTGAAGCAGAAGGTCAGTGGTTCCATTCTGAGTCAGACACCCTGCAGAGAAAGTTTATTACGGTTGCTTGTACATACAATTTTGTCATTTCGGTCATTACCCAAAGCTCATGACCGTAGGATGAGGGTAGAGACATAGTACTGGTAAATTGGGAACTTTCCCTTCTGGCCCAGCTTCTCCACTATTTTGAATCTCATAATTTTGCTTGATGCCCCTATCCTTCAGTTGATCTCACCTTCTCTTTTCCCCTCACTTCAGAACAAGATCCCAAGATACTTGACTTCTCCAAGTGGGATGTCAGTTTAACTCCCCCACTTGAGGCAGTAATTCACCTTTTTTTACTGAGCACCATGACTTCAAATTTAGAGATTGCAACCAGTCCCAAGGTGTGCTAGAGTTCACAGCCCAGTGAAGCCAACAGGACAGCGCGGTCTGCAAAAAGTATTGATGTAATTCTAAGGCCATCAAACTGGACACCTTCCCTGGCTGTTCCTTGATATCCTGTCTATGAAAATCACAAACCGGATAGGATACAAAGCATAGCCCTGGTGGAGTCCCATACCCTCTGAGGGGATAATTTGTTTCTGAGCATAGGAACACAGTTCTCACTGCGATTATACAATGACTGAATAGCTCTTATTAGGGACCCTAAAAAGCTGTACTCTCCCAGTACCCACCACAGAATCCTTTAAGAACACTGTCACACATCATCTGTAAGTCTACAAAACACATGTACACTGTTTGGGAGTTCTCCCATGCCCCCTCCATGATCATCACAAAGGTAAAGAGCTTGTCCATTGTTCCAAGGCCCGAATGGAATCCACATTGCTCTTCCTGAATCTCTGAAGTTCCACGACTTGGTGGATTCTCCTTTCCAGTACACTGCCATTATTTGTACCAGGGTCAGGGTGTTTAAGGAGTGTGATCCCCTGATAGTTGGAGCACAACCTCTGGTCCCCCTTTTTTAAAATGAGGGCCACCACCCCAGTCTGCCATTCTAGGGGCTCTGCTTCTGATGACCATTCAACAACGCAAAGGTATGTCAGCCATGCCAGACCAACATTTTCCAGAGTCTAAAGAATTTCTGGAAGGATTCGGCCTTGCCACTGCTGAGTTGCTTAACGCTAGACGTCTCCGGCGTACCTCCCCGGCTGGCGATTCCAGTGTCGCGCCGTCCCATTGTCGCGAACGTCTTCAGCGCCGCGAGCGCCTTCCTCTCTAGTGCCAGCCCATCAGCCCGGAGGGCACGTAGCATTTGTATTAAATGCTCCGCGGGCTGAAGGCACGCCTCCAGCTCCGCCAGAGCAGCCGGCAAAGACATGAAGTTAATCGACGCGGAGCCTACCAGTCTGTCAGCCTCCGACGCCGGCCACTTCCTGTGGGCCTTCTCCTCCGGCCCAGTTGGGTCTCCCCCTGCCCGTGATGGACATTCCTTGGTCCCGCCTCTCTGCAGTCATCGGCGGGCACACAAGACACACCGTCCAATCGCGTGCCTATCAGGGGGAGGGACTTCTGGTCCGCGGCCATCTTGCCTCCCCTTCTGTGGTGGTGACGTGCTTGCCGGCAGCCTTGCTGTTGCCAGCGCCTTTCGAGCTGCAGCGTCTCCTCCTCCGCAGCCCTCGCGTGGCTGCCGCCGTGCTGCCGGAGCCCCACAGACCGGCATGCGCCTGCCACCGACGTGGATCCGGGAAGTCCCTGCCTGGAAAGAAGAAAACACGTCGCTGCCACTAGGCAGGGAACTCGCCTCCCCAGACTCGTCAAACAGAGGACACCACCTCGGCGTGGCCTTTCTCGACGCCATGCCGTCCCGGGCGCCTCCAGCAACGGCGCGGTCCTCTGAGCCCGCTGCACTCCTGGTAGGCACGCCGCCCGCCTAAGACCCAGTCATGTGCACAATACCCCAAACACAGTCCTGGCCACACAATGCCTTGTCTTCGGGCCGCCTCCACACTCTCTTCTTGCCTCGTCCTGCTCATATATATGAGCCTAACCCTAAAAGTGCAATGATTTTATGTCACGTTGTTTGTCATGCTTTAAATCAGGCTTATTTTAAAACCTGTATATATGTTTGGTATCATTCTTTTCAGAATTTTTTTTTTTAACTTTAATATGATATTGTTAGATTTTCAGATTCTTATTCCAATTTTAAATTATAAACTAAAATATCAAAGTCGTGGTTTTTAATATCAAGAAAGTCTTGGTTTTTCTTTCACAGGAACAAACTATTTAAAAAAGAAAAAAAAAAAAGAAATATTCTTAACGCCAATCTTTGTATTTAGGTGATTTAGTTAGCTTATGGTTGAGTTATGATGACCCATTGCATTCCACTTTAGTTTTCGCGTGATTTTTACTGTTATTTAAATAAGTAATTTAAAAAAAAAAAATTAATCTATAAGAATGTCAGTTAAAACAAATGGATAGTTTATTTAGTCTCTTATAAATACTCATCGAGAATAATGGACCTCAGTTTAATGGTAATACAGTAATCCGTCCTCGATCGCGGGGGTTGCGTTCCAGAACCCCATGCGATAGGTGAAAATCCGTGAAGTAGAAACCATATGTTTGTATAGTTATTTTTTTATATATTTTAACCCTTTAGAAGCTCTCCCACACTGTTTTTAAATATTCTCCGCAAAGTTATACAGTAAACCCTTGTTTATCGCGGTTAATCCATTCCAGACAGATAAAGAATCCAACTTCGTGGCAATTTATTTATAAATCTAATATTTTCGCAGTTAGAAAACCTGTTTACAACCTTTTAAATACGCTTTTTAACATTATTAGAGCCCTCTATACATGAAATAACACCGTTTAGTCAAAAGTTTAAACTGTGCTCCATGAAAAGACAGAGATGACAGTTCTTTCTCACAATTAAAAGAATGCAAACATATCTTCCTCTTCAAAGGAGTATGCGTAGCAGAGGATGTCCGAGAGAGAGAAAAGTAAACAATCAAAAATCAATAGGGCTGTTGGGCTTTTAAGCATGCAAAGCACTGCGATAAAGCGGCTGCAATGAAGGGATCGATGTGAAGGTAGTCTTTTTTTTAGAAGAGCATCCGTATCTTCTAAGTAAACAGCCATTGTGCAAACAGCCCCTCTGCTCACACCCCCTCCATCAGGAGCGGAGAATGTCGGAGAGAGTGAGAGAGACAGAGAAAAGCAAACAATCAAAAATCAATACAGGCTGTTAGAGATTTTAAGTGTGCAAAGCTCGGGAAGCTTATCGTATATCATTGAGGAGTTTTATTTAATAGTAATACGTGCTCTGATTGGGTAGCTTCTCAGCCATCCACCAATAGCGTCCCTTGTATGAAATCAACTGGGCAAACAAACTGAGGAAGCATGTGCCATAAATTAAAAGACCCATTGTCCACAGAAATCCATGAACCAGCGAAAAATCCGTGAGATATATTTAGATATGCTTACATTTAAAATCTCCGGTGAAGTGAAGCCGCGAAAGTCGAAGCGCGTTATAGCGAGGGATCACTGTACTCCAATCGGTAAGAGAGTAAATATTTTATTCTCCTTATATGATTTTTACTCCACTAAATAATTTTCTTTTACATATTTATAGAATTGTGTTTTTTTACTCCAATACATGTTCTTTTGTATATTTACAGATTTTACTAATATTCTGGTTGGAGCTGGGGCTTGCCCCCCAATGCTATATATACATCTTCAAGGCTAGAAAACAATGGAATTGTAGATTTATTTGGTACAAATGATGACATTTCTTCATAAGACATTTTGAAAAAGTGTCCAGCAAAATTGATTGAAACCTGAAAAGTGCTCTTGAGATCACTTAATTTCACTAGTGTGACAAAAGTGAACGCTTTCCTTTGGTAGGCTAGATTGTAGGACTTGTTCTGATAGCCTCTGCTGAGGCAGGATTAAATTAATGAAGATGTACTTTTTTTTTTTTTTGGTTTGTTTTCTTTATTTTCTGCAATTTCACAAACATATTTTAAATGGCAGTGTTAGACTAGTTAGGGCTCATTTATACTTCACACGACGCATGCTGCAGCGGACGCTCCTGCTACGCAAGCGTTGAAGTGTTTATACTTGCGCGCGTACTTTACGTAAATCCGGAGGAGTCCACCAGGTGGCAGTGTGAGATATTATCACGGTGAGAACATGTTCGGTTTCTCTGTGTTGTGAATTGCCTAAAACACCTATTAAATTCCTTAAACACCTTACCGCAATATCTGTGAAAAGGATGTTTATTGATTAAATCCATCAATCCAGGGATGTGTCCATTCCTACAAGCATTGGGCACGACTGAGAAACAATCCCTGGACGAGGTCTCCGCTCATCGCAAGGTGAATACAAGCACACATACACTAGCGTCATTTTAGCGGCACCAAATCCCCAAATCTGCATATCTTTGGAAGGAAACCGGAGCACAGTGTGGAATACAAGCAGGAAATACCAGCAACGTAACTCCCTGCGAGACAGCAGTGCTATTGCTCCGCCACCGTGTCACCCCCATGTGTGTAATTATTAACAGTATTCATTATTTAAATGAAATTATATGTAAAATGTAACATACACACATAAATGCATTTCATCATGAAAGTGATATCAAGTATGAATCTAAAGATTCTAAAAGTGCAGAGAGTTGGAATATCATACATTTAATTTGTTCTGTGTGGTGATCTTTTGCTGCTTGCCGCAGCTGTCAGGTCCAAGAAGCTCGTAGCGATTAAAAACTGGGATGACGTTTACGACGGTCTGCTTTAATGATGATAAAGTAAACTACGAGGTTAAAGTGGACAATTCGAGATTGAAGCCGAAATTTCCACTTTAATCACAAAATACACGCCACCGTGTCCTTTATTTTTTTCTCAGTGGTTCAAATATAACGCTATACATTATGTTGCTGCTGTTAAGTTGCAAAAATAAAAAAATTAAAAAGACGACACAAAAGATGGTATGTGAGACTTTTAAAATGTATCGTGTCATTACATTCGGGAACTATCTACATGTGACAGAAAGCCTCTATGCCGATCCTACGGGATGGATACATTTTAAAAGTCTCAGTGCCGTCTATTTTAAAAAATTTTTTGCAGCTTCACATCGGCAACATAATGTATAGCGCTGTATTTGAGCCATTGAGGAAAAAAAATAAAAGACACGGTGAAAACGTGTATTTTGTGATTAAAGTGGAAATTTCTGCTTTAATCTCAAATGTTCACTTTAACCTCAGAGTTTACTTTATTATTAAAGCAGACCATCGTGAACGCTATCCCAGTTTTAATCGCTACGAGCTTCTTAGACCTGACAGCAGGTAAAGTAAAAAAAATAAAAAATAGACGGCACAAAAGATGGTATGTGAGACTTTTAAAATGTATCGTGGTCATTACGATCGGGAATATGCGACGCTTGAATATAAAAGCACCACGAATGCATCTGTATGTCGGCATTTTGCTTCAACACTTTGAACCATTCATCAAACAGCAAAGCGCGCACGTCGATTCCCGAAGGATCTCCATAGAGGCTTTCTGTCACATGTAGATAGTAAACAGACACTCTGACGCCACGCTCCGACTTTTAGCACACTGCGCCTCGACTTTTGCTGGTACTGCAACTCGCGACGCTGCCGCTAATTTCTGAGGACCTGCTCAGAGGACGCGTGAAATGACCGCTGGGAACGCGTGGCAGCCATGATGCGGACGCGTATGCGTTCTGAGCGTGAAGTATAAATGAGCCCTTAGGCTTGCTTGTTTTTGTTCAATGCGAAACCTAAGGAATCAGGAAGAATACATTTTTGAATACTTGATTTACTTAGGTTTACAATGGATAGTTTTACTTATGAAACTGGGCCAACATATTACCTAAATTGGATTCAATCTGAAAAGTATATGCAGATTATATATACATATACATATATATATATATATATATATATATATATATATATATATACATATATATATATGCATATACATACATATATATATATATATATACATATATATATATACATATATATATATACATATATATATATATATATATATATATATATATATATATATATATATATATATATATATATATATATATATATACATACATACATACATATACACTAATAAAAGGCAAAGCCCTCATTCACTCACTCATCACTAATTCTCCAACTTCCCGTGTAGGTAGTAGAAGGCTGAAATTTGGCAGGCTCATTCCTTACAGCTTACTTACAAAAGTTGGACAGGTTTCATTTCGAAATTCTACGCCTAATGGTCATAACTGGAAGGTATTTTTCTCCATTAACTGTAATGGAGTAGAGCTGCAAAGACGTAGGGGGCGGAGTTTCGTGGGACATCATCACGCCTCCCACGTAATCACGTGAACTGACTGTCAACGCAGTATGTAGAAAACCAGGAAGACCTACAAAAAGCGCTTAAGAAAACATGCATTATATAATTGAGAAGGCAGCGAAACAATAAGAAGCGAGCGAGTGGCATATACTACCATATTCATGAGTGCTGCTACCTGGAAAGAAAGCAAGGTGTAAACCTAAACTTTAAATTAAGTTCATAGACAGGCTACGCTGGCGTTTCACATGCCCACAGGTAATACGGGATACAAGTTTAATGAGAGGACGCAGGATATAAACGAGAGTTTTGATCACTTTGTAACTAAGTTAAAATTGTAGGTGAAGGGGTGTGCTTATGCAAATTCCGAGAGACTGTGTTTGTGGGGATTGACAGTTAAGGCGGGGGGGGGGTCACGTCATCATCTCCTCCCATTTACCTCAAGTTAATACACACGCTGTCTCTAGAGTTTCAACACACTGAATCCTCCAGGCACTACTTACAAAAGGTCACATTGACAAGCGTGTTACGCTATTTTTAAAATCTTTCCTTTTCTTAGCACAAGCACAGCTGAGAAGCTTCGATGCATGTGCTCCATAACGCATTGAAAAATAATGCATTTAATCACACTTTGCATTACAAGCAAAGGGGGCTTTTGTCAATGCATGATTTCCTGGTACACCGATTACATTGATCAGCGATCCCGATTCATTTTACCCTCGCACCACCTTAGTTTGAGAAGAAGTATGAAAAAATATGAGGTTAACACAGAAAAACAGATCACCAATTCAAGCTTTATGAATAATCGATTCGCCATCAATAATTGTTTTGGTAAAGCCATCCTCCTTCCATTTTATAATTTTTCCGCCACTAGCCATGATTAGATGAACGGTAAAAAAGTAAGAGCGAGGGAGGGTGACTTATTTAGGCAGGAATATATATGATAGCAACACTCATGACAATGTCAATCATGTTACGTTATTATTAAAATGTTTCCTTTTCTTTTCATTACTTTAACACACTACTTCTCCGCTGGTAGCGGGTATTTTGCTATATATATATATAATATATGAATTACCTCCAAAGAGCGCTGAGACTTTTGATATCATGAACGTGTGTACAAAAGGGGTCTCCTGCCCAGCAAAAGTCGAGCAGCCAGCGCGCGTGCATAGCTGTGCCGCCTTTGAGACGCTGACTGCGCTTCTGCCTTAAGTCAAAGTGAGCACTTTTAATTTTTTCATCCCCCCTGAGCTATAGCCTAGACAAGTGCAAACACAGGACCCCTTTTCTACACCATGGCAAAATAATATTAAGGCGATTCACACTTTCTTTTGCACGTATACGATTATCAGGTCCTCAGCTCGGATTATGAACACACGCATACGAGTGGAGGACTCACAGTGCCATCACAGCCGATTAATGGCGGGACGTCTCACCAGTCTACACAAGACCCACGCGACTGTCCCAAAAGGCGATCATAACGCCAGCGAACACATCTCTATACTATATAAAAGAAAAAGGCAACTTTCCTTTCTTTACACCTTTTTCCTTTTATCCCAAACCAAAGCCTTTCTCTCTTAACACGGCAGAGGACACAAAAATAATTTTCTTTAATTGCCGGTAAGGCACATTACCAGAGGCACAAATTTGAACGTTCACATAGAAAATGTAATTTCTATACCACAGCCGTGTAGCGCTTTCAAAAGGGATCTACTACCGAGATGATCCATATACATTTTAGCTGCTGTTAGTTACTTACCTGTTTTGTTACACAGTCTTTAAAAATGTAGTTTATCCTGAACCACTCCAGTAGTGCTCAATGTACCTGTACTTCTTAAAACGTTAATGTTTTACTGTTTAATAACTTATAGACTATATTTCATTATTTTTCCCTTGCACTCAGTGACCAAAGCTATACACACACATATAGACACATACAAACATACACACAAGTATATATATATATATATATATATATACACACACCCCATCTAGATTTTATATATATATATACACACACACACACACACCCCTATCTAGATTTTATATATATATATATACACACGCACACACACCCCTATCTAGATTATATATATATATATAAATATTTTATATATATATATATTTTATATATATATATATATATATATATATATATATATATATATATATATATATATATATATATATATATATATATATATATATATATATATATATATATATATATATACATATATATATATATATATATATATATACACACATATATATATATATATATACACACATATATATATATATATACACACATATATATATATATATACACACATATATATATATATATACACATATATATATATATATATATATATATATATATATATATATATATATATATATATATATATATATATATATATATATATACACATATATATATATATATATATATGTGTGTATGTATGTATGTATGTATGTGTGTATATGTATGTATGTGTGTATATATATATATATATATATATATATATGACAGCAGCAATCCAAGCTGTGAGAAAACAGTAAAAAGGAGGTGTCAGACGTCAGTGGTACATTTTCTGATGCAGCTACCGAAAATAACTTTGTGACGCTGCCACCAAATACACAAAACAATTACTTTGACAATCATGTTACATTATTTTTAAAATGTTTCCTTTTCTTTTCATAACTTCTTTAACACATGACATCGCTGCGAAGCGCGGGTATTTTGCTATATATATATATATATATATATATCACAGCGACACTAATAACAGTGACAAAACAATTACATAGACAATCATGTTACGTTATTTTCAAAATGTTTCCTTTTCTTTCTCTTTCCTTCTTTAACACACTACTTCTCCGCTGCCAAGCGCGGGTATTCTGCTAGTGTGTATATATATATATAAAATACCTTAATTGTGATACTTTTTAAATTATATTGTGAGATAAAATTTTAGCCATATGACTCACCCCTTCTAACAGCCTAAATATCAAAAAATGTCACTGTGAGAAGTGGTCAGTGGTTTTGGGCCCATTTTAATTAAATAATTGCGCATCAAGATGTGCAGGCTCCAATGGGGTGTGGGTAGTTGCATAAATATGCTTTGCTCCAGAGGCAGTTGGAGGTACCTGGCTGATTGCAAAGGCACATGCAAGTGTCAGTCAGGTGCCCCATTATTGCTTCAGAGGGAACAACATGTTTACACCTGTGCCCCATCAGGAGTGGCAGCCTGCACGGGATAGGAAGGGGTTAGAAAAAGAAAAGAAGAAAGAATATACTGAGGTTAAATGGAGAAAAGCAGGCAGGAAGGGGTGGGAACTGGTGCGAGAAATACTACTGCAATGTCCTGTGTGGGGTAAATAAAGTAGACCTCTTATTTTAAGAGATGCTCCAGGGCTCATTGATTTTAAAGGAAAGGTTCCTGCCTTTGAGATTTTAACCTTATTTTAATGGATTATTTATTTGCTAGATTTTTAACCTTCATATACTGCTCTGTTTATATGGGTTATTTATATATTGAGAACTTTTGCATTGCATTATTTATTTGGACACTTGATTTTTGATGGTTTTAAATGAAAGCAATGTTCACTTGTTGCACCTAAATCTTGCTGTTTGTGTGTGTCCTCATTTGCCTGGTTCATCTCAGTTATGACTATCAACTATCTGGGATCAAGAGACTCCCAGGTGGAACAAATAACATGGAGCTAACCCAGACCTTCACGGTCACCTGGGGCATCATGTATAAGCTATACGTACACATAAAAATGTTGCCTGTGCCTGTTCCATGCACACTGAGATGTATAAAGAGTAAACTTGGCATAAAACCATGCAAATTTTCACGGCAGCCTCACCCTTTTCTGTTTGGTTTTACAAACTGGTGGCACCCACTATCAAAGCAGTGCTGCTGTTTCTGTGTGGTCTCCCTTTTTACAGATTCACACCAATGACTCTGAATTTGTCAAATACACCAAAATTAATTGCTATCATTTACAGATTTAATTCACTTCATTGTAATCATTTTGTAACAATATAATGGTACACAGAATGGCCAAACTATTCCAACTACAACAGTTGCTTTGGTGGAAGACTTCACAAACGGAAGAATTAGAAGAGAGCGCATATTTATAGATAATGACTGGCTTCTAAGTTTGCTATCCTCTTGGAGCTGTGTGCTGAACTGGCACTGGCTTTACAAAAGCAGGCTTTGAGGAATTATGCTCTACCTGCTCCTTTGCAAGTTCTGTCCATTTTCGGTTTTTTAGCCACAGGATCTTTTCAGTATGAACTTGCTTATGATCAGGTATTTCACAAACATCACTGGAGTCGTGCCATGCCAGATTTATGGCATGGTATTATTCACCTGTCATCCAGATATAGATTTCTTTAAACTTTGGATGAACTGGCGAACACAATTTGCAGCAACGTCCGATTTTCCAAAAGTAATTGGAGTGGCCAACTGCACGCAGCATCTTGCCGGACAAATTACATCAGCCAGCGATGAATCTGCAAAAGAATGAGCTGGCATTACATTATCTATAGCAGATAAGCTTATGAAATTGGCAACTCCCCACAGTGGCAGGTGCTTTTTCCAGCTAGTTTGGTAAAAGGCAAGCAGTCCTTTTAAGGATAGTGAATCACCTGAAACGGCCATGTAAAGAGCAGAGAATCTATATATCTATAAAGGCATCTTCATAGAATGAATTTGCTTATGTAAATAGAAAGCATTTCCACTCTATTAATGTGCTGCTCTATAGTCCACAAAGTGTGTCACACTGTGGAAGCATATAGTGTGCTGCATAATGTGGCACACAATTGTGGCTGCCTGTACCTAAAGAGATAAGGTATGATAAATCTGACCCACCAAAAGATCAGCCAAATCAGAAAGTGTTACAACTTTGTTTGAATTTAATTAGCAGAATGTGAAAACAGGTAATCAAATGCAGCATTTATTTTTCAACAAATTCTTTTAATTTTCACCATTGACACTGTCAACTTTCTTGAAAGACCGAGTAAAAAAAGAAAAATCTTGGGTTGCAAACGTATGCGAAATGCTGCATTTGAAAACGTCAAAAATGTGATTCAGTGATGCTTGTTCAAGAAACATTCCTATTAATGCGGCACTCATTCAAGAAAATGTGAGGTTTCTAAACTCTCTTGGGACCTACCCCAACAGGACAACACGCCGAATAGTATGCCGAAGTGCGATCACCGTGTCTGTGGAAGGCTGTTCATCTGTTGCTGGGGCAACAGCAGGCTCACAGCTCTGCTGCAGCTCTTCACCAAAGCAAACAAAGAATCTCGATGGGTGATGCAAGGAACATTGTAAATGCAGGGGACAGGATTACTTGGCCACTTACCTGGCCACAACCCTGTCTGAGTGCTGTGTCTGTTCATAGGAGAGTGGCAGATCCCGCTACAATAAATAACCCTGCTGTTTGTTTCAAGCTGAATAAAGCTGGTTTTGCTAAATTACTGAGACTAAGCCTCGTGTTTTGGGGTGCAAGATAGGGACTTACAGCACAACCACAACCTTTTAGGATTTGCTTCTATATTGCTTCACTGCAGTGCTCTGAGCCTGCTGTTTCCCTGCCACGGCAACGGATGTGGGGTGGGGGATCGCAAAAGAGTTCAGAAACCTCATACTATGAAGAAGAAGAAAAGTGTGATTTGGCTTCTGATTGATAACTGTGTAGTCGACAACATTCGTCCACATTTAGATAATGTTTGCGTTGAACTCCTCCCATGTAATTGCACAGCAGAGCTGCAGACATTGGATTTGGGCATTTGCACCCTGAAAATGTATTATCGCAAGGAAATAATGAGAAAAATTCTCATCGGCATAACTTGTAGACAGGATGAGATTAAAATTAACACGAAAGAAGCTATTGATGTGATTGCAAATGCCTGGACGCAAGTTAAAGAAAGCACTATAGCAACAAATACAGAATCTCATTACAACTAAATATTTTTTATGTCCCTGCCAGTTCGTTGTAATGGATTTTTACCTGTTTTTTGATCATGTTGTCACATACTAAGTTTGTATTTCTAAAATTGGTATTATAGTATGAATTAACTTTTTTCCACCTTAAATCATTTGCTGAAGTACATGAAAGCTGTTATTTGAATCTTGAGGTGTTTAAATTTAATTTTGACATGTGCAAGTAACAACCACCTTTAATTTTTTGTCAGTGTTTTGTGACTGTTATTAATAGAACAAATAATGATATAGTTTTCATACTTCATTCCACAGTCTAATCTTGAGTGACAAAAATTTGAATTTCAAAATGTCAGGATAAGCTCACAATCTGAAAGAAAAAAATGATCTTGCATTTTGAGCTATTTATAAATTTTAAGCAGTACATGTGTATTAGTTTGGGACTAAAGCATATTTGGATGCTGTTTATGGTAGAAAAGTACCATATAAAACAGTGTGACTGTTTTTTGTTTGTGTTTATGTATATATGTATGTATACGTATGTGTGTGTTTGTGTATTGTATGCTTATAAAGTATTACCTTACAGCTCCTTGCCTGAAATGCCTGTCTTTTATTATATCATGATACTTTTCTGTTGTGCTTTTTATGAGAATTAAATCATTAAATATTGTGATGAAAACAAAACTTTATCAACTGTGAAATCAACAAAGTTGTCTTACACTCAAAGACTTCACACTTAACATACTTGATTTTAATTCATAATGTCACCTTATATTTATTCATGGGCATATAACATTCACTAATTATGTGATATACTTGGTTACATTATTCTATTCAGGTTACTACATAACATTTACTTTTTTATATTTAATCAGCTAATTTGTGTTTAGATTGAATTTTGCTCAAATATTTCAGCACATTTTACATACTTTCATTTTTTAATTATGAGTAAATAAAAGTGACAACTTAACTCCTCTTTGCATTTGCAGGAATTGGTAAGAAAAGGGATACCACATCACTTCAGGGCAATAGTATGGCAGCTTTTATGTAATGCTCAGAATATGCCCATTAAAGAGCAATACTCTGAACTTTTGAAGAAGACATCTCCTTGTGAAAAGCTCATCAGGAGGGATATTGCAAGAACATACCCAGAACATGAATTCTTTAAAGAGAAGGACAGCCTTGGACAGGAAGTTTTGTTCAATGTCATGAAAGTAAGAACCTTTCTTAATAGAATTGATCCATTAAAAGAAAGCTTTTTAGTATTCTTTATAAAGTAATGAATGTATTCCTTATCTATATTTTGAGTTACTGGGCTTAAATTTTATTTCTAGAAAGACCAATAAACTATGTACAACTGACTGATATAAATATAATTTATTACTCAGTTCAGTAGATTCATGGTAATCTGGTCTGTAATTTTTATAGGATGTATGTCTTTGGGGCTCTTTTTCACTTTTATAAACCATGAATTTTGTCAAAATGTTGTATATACCATCTTCAGTAATTAAAAGATGTGCACAAAAACATTCTGCTGCAATATTACAAGTTTCTTGATTATCTATTTTTTTATATTTATGTATAATATTCAAGATGTTTACGTTTTAGATTAAACATGCTGAAATATTTAAGTCAATGCTATGTTTATTCATTTTGGGTTTTTTGTCTGTTTCATCTCATTATCTACTGTATACTAATAAAAGGGAAAGCCCTCACTGACTGAATGACTAACTCACTGACTCATCACTAATTCTCCATCTTCCCATATAGGTAGAAGGCTGAAATTTGGCAGGCTCATTCCTTACAGCTTACTTACAAAACTTAAGCAGGTTTAATTTTGAAATTCTACGCGTAACGGTCACAACTGAATCCTAATTACATACATATATACGGCCATAGCCTGCAGCTTGGTCGCCGTGTGAAGCGGAGTTGCGTCACCTATCACCACGCCTCCAACGTAGTTGGCTGCCTGCCTATATTGCGTCCCCCATACCCACGCCTTCTACGTAATTGAGTGCCTGCTCATATAAGGCTGTCCGCCAGCAGCAATCCAATAGACACACTGCCGCTATGAGGCGTTTGTTATGCATAAGACGAATACAATTTTCGCGAGATATAAGTTTAGTGAGAAGACGCAAGGTATAAACGAGACTTTTGATCACTTTGTAACGGAGTTAAAATTGCTGGTGAAGGACTGTGCTTATGCAAACGAAGATGAGATGGTCAGGGATAGAATAGTGTTTGGCACAAACTCAGTTAAAGTGCGAGAGAAATTTAAGTGCCGGGTCTGAGCTAAAAAAAGCAAGAGCTCCAAAGAGCGCTGAACAAAAAACGCATTACACAATTGAGAAGGCAGCAAAAGAATATGAAGCGTGTGATGTATACAAGCATATTCATAAGTGCTGCTACTGCGGAAACAAAGCACACGGTGGAAAAAGTCAATGTCCAGCTAAAGGAAGACAGTGTAAAAAATGTGGTAAATTGAACCACTTCGCTAAAGTTTGCAGGACTGGGAAAGGTAAACCCATGCATGCAGTGTGTGATGTCTCAGATAAAGAGGAAGACAAGCTGTTTATTGATGCTTTAAGAAAGGAGCAACCCTCTGAATCTGAACAAGCCTTTGTAGACATATCAATAGGAAAGCAAGGTGTAAAGCTAAAGTTTAAATTAAGTTCATAGACACGCAGCCGCTAAATATTTGCAGGCAAATCCAGAAGTTAATACCGGGAATGCCTGTTAAACATCTTAGATTCACAGGTACCGATTTGGGTAGTGAACACTTCGATGAATGAAACCTGTTCTCTTTACAACGGTTGACAAACACGGAATGTAACTTGAACACAACACATCCTCCAAATACGAACCTGATTGAAAGAAATAATGATAATCAAATCCTTGATGACAGCAACACTCATAACAGTCACAAAACAATTACATTGACAATCATGTTACATTATTTTTAAAATGTTTCCTTTTCTTTTTCATAACTTCTTTAACACACTACCTCTCCGCTGCAAAGTGCAGGTATTTTGCTAGTTTTTAATATTCCAGCTGTCCCCACAATTATTTTAAGTTACACCATTTCACATCTGCAGGAGAGCAATAGTTTTAGTTATTTGCTTTTTTTTCTTTTTTTAAAGATTTACCTACTTGCCCAAAATTGAAGATACACAACAAAATCTTTTACATCTATTTATTTTGTACAATTCTGGCTTCTCTGAAAGGAGTTGGTCTTAATTTGGTTTTTGGTGATTGCTGTACATGTGACTGTAGGGCAAACATTTTTGTTCAGTCTTTGAACAATATTAACAATATTTTTATTCATTGTACTTATTAGTTTATGTAAAACATAAAATTCGCAAAACTTTTTTTTATTACAGGCTTACTCACTTGTTGATCGTGAAGTTGGCTACTGTCAAGGCAGTGCATTTATTGTAGGACTACTGCTTATGCAGGTGAGAAAAGTACTGTAATGTTTGTGCATAAAAGGGGTATACTTGTAGTAGTTATCATATAGTCATTTCTGGTGTAGGAAAATGTACTAAATGTCTTTAATGAGAGATTTGATTCTCTAGCTGTAAGTTTTGATTCAGAGAGTTTGGAGATAACTGAAGTTCAAAAAGAGTGCTTGGCGAAAGTAAAATAAAGAGCACTTGAAAGAAGCTTGAATAACTGTGTAGGATAGTTTTATGTAGCATTCTATATTCTTTGGAATCTGAATTAATCCACGGTCAATTTTAATTGGGCTGTGATTTGTACAGGTTACTCTGGACATTTTTAATATATTTTGCACTGAGCAGTAATCTCACAGAGTTGTACACTTTTCCAGGATTGAGTTGGAATGAACTTTTTGGAGCAGAGACCTTATACAGTCTGTTCTTCAGCATCATTGGTTGCACTAGAAGTAATTTGGGTTATCCTCTGTGTGCAGCACCTTGAACTTTTATCAGTCCCTTGATAAAACTATACCATTCTGGGCTATAAATTTCATGTACCTACCACACTGCTGTGAAAAAGAATTTGCCCTCTTCCTGATTTCTTATTTTTTTGCATGTTTGTCACACTTAAATGTTTCAGTTCATCAATTAAATTTAAATAGTAGACAAAGATAACCCAAGTAAACACAAAATACAGTTTTTAAGTGATGAGTTTATTTATTAAGGAAAAAAAACTATCCAAACCTACATGGCACTATGTGAAAAAGTAATTGACCCCCTTGTTAAATCATGTAGTAACTGTGGTTAATCACAATTTTTCAATTGCTGAGTTCAATTTCACTAGCCACACCCAGGCCTGATTACTGCCAGACCTGTTGAATCAAGAGATCTCTTGAATAGAACCTGTCAAAGTGAAGAAGGCCAAAATATCCCAAAATGGAATACATAATGCCGCAATCTAAAGAAATTCAGGAAAAGATGAGAAACACAGTAATTGACATCTATCAGTCTGGAAAAGGTTACAAGGCCATTTCTAACGTTTTGGGACTCCAGCAAGCCACAGTGAGAGCCATTATCCACAAATGGAGAAAGCAGCATCCACAGTGGTGAACCTTCCCAGGAGTGGCCAGCCTACAAAATATACCCCAAGAGTGCAGCTACAACTCATCTAAGAGGTCACAGAAGAACCCAGAACAATTTCTAAAGAACTGCAGACCTCACTTGCCTATGTTAAGGTCAGTGTCCATGACTCAACCATAAGAAGGAAGATGAAAACCACTGCTGACCAAAAAGAACATAAAGGCTCATCTCACTTTTGCCAAAAAACATCTTGATGATCCGCAAGACTTTTGGGAAAAATATTCTGTAGACTGATGAAACAAAGGCTCTTTTTGGAAGGTGTGCGTCCAGTTACATCTGACGTAAAAGTAACACAACGTTTCAGTAAAACAGTATCATACCATCAATCAAACATGGTGGTGGTAGTGTGATGGTCTGGGGCTGCTTTCCTGCTTCAGGACCTGGATGACTTGCTGTGATTGATGGAACCATGAATTCTGCACTCTCCCAAAACATTCTGAAGGAGAATGTCCGGCCATCAGTTTGAGTCTTGTTTTGCCTAGTGAAAAAAGTACAGCCTGAGAAGATAATTCAAAGTAGAACACAGGAAAGTGTTTGGTGCTGATGCCAGTTAGGTATTCACTCAATAGAGGAAACACAATTACAAATGAACTCTCAATAAATATCAAAAAACCAAGTGGTGAGTAAAAAGTATCATTGATTTTTTAACAACCTGTCTTTGGCTTGTTAAATTGAGATGCTGTGTTGTGGACTAGTATAAGATGAAGTTCTTCTTGTTGTTACTTATACACTCTCAGGAATGTTAGTTGTGAATCGAAATTAAGTAGCATGGGCTTTTATTTTTTATAATCCTGCATCACCACCCTTATGAAAATGTGGTACTATTTGTTAAATTTGTACTGGAACTGAGTTTGTTTTGCGTTCAAGGTATTTACATATTGTAATTTTCCAGATGGATATAAAATGTCCTTGTACCTTATTTTTGCATTTTTTTTAATTAATTTAATATTATTGCAGTTAAAATTCTGATTGTTTTCTCCATAGCTTCGGATTATAAGGTTGTCAAACAACATATATTGAGCTCTGAGTGTAATTATTAAACTCTGCACTGAAATTTAGTACATAGATATTTTCAAATAATATTGGGTTCTTCAATCCCACTGAATACTTTTGCAGATTGTATTATGGATTTAAATAAATTAGAAGGAAGGGATGCATCTGTATTGTTAAATGATTTCTATGCGCTTTTTCATCACTTGCTTTAGTACTACTACTAAACATTGACATTTTCTTAGTGCATGGTATTCTATAACTTATGGTGGCATAGTTCAAAACAATGAAAAGGATTAGTAGCCATGAGTCATATGTGGGGAAGAATGCAACATGCAGCATCAGAAAGCAAAAAGTGTTTTATTGAATATAACTATCAACATTATATACTTGACAAACAACACTGAATTCTGAAAGGCCACAGCTACTTCAGTGTCAGTCAGATCCACTGATATGCTCATTGAAAAATAATTGATTAAATTACAAGGACATCTGGAGAAAAAGAATAAAAATCACGATGGAGAAAAAGAAAAAACAAAACTAAAGTATGCCAATGTAACATTTGCTGGTATATTCTTTTAAAAATTTACCAAATTACTTTGTGATTTCTACATTGACACCAGAAGTAGAAACGGGGAACTACCAGCCTGTTTTTATTATGTTCAAAGTCCAGTTAAAAACAGATGTGGTTGTAGCAAAAATCTGAAGCCACATGGGGTCCTAAAAACTAGTCTAGGTCATAAGAACTATTAGTGTCAAACTTAGTATTTTCAATGATGTCTAGTGTTTAAGGTTGTCATATCTGAAATGTGTTTTACATTTGAGGCGGTTGATTTTGCAAAAGGTTCTTTGTGTGCATGTTGTGAAGTAGTGAGAGAATTTAATTATTTTGTTGTATCATTCTACTTACTGAGGCTTTTTTGGAGCAGTTTGTGTAGATGGAAAGGGGGAAAATGCTGTTAAAGTGCAGAAAAGATGTGCAAAATCTCCTGTAGAAGCTTGCGAGACTCCAGTACTAGCTTCTCCACTCTGCCATAGCCTGCATTCCAGCAGAGTTATTATGGTATCACAGCTACAGAACAGAGAAGGGACAATGTTCTGAGAATATAGACAATCACTTTTAAGTTACTGTTTTTTTGTTTAAGCAAAAGCAAGTACACATTAAACATTAGGTGTTTTTTCTGCAGGAGACAGATGCACATTATGAGTTACAGGTGCTTTATTTGATTTGTTTTTTGTTTATTTAAACTGGTATGAGAAACGTAACTTGGTGGTGTTTTCTGCAAATCGTATTTTACCATCATACATGGTTTATACTTTATTCTACCACCCTCACGGACATTGTGAAATAGCAGTTTTCCCCTTTTCATTAGAATCTGTTTCCTTAACTAATTTTAGCTAAGAATGTTTAATCTGCCTTACTGTCGGTCTCAATAAGGTGTTCAGTATTGCTATTTACTGTATAATACTAAACATTATTTTTATCTGAAATGCTAAATATAAGATGATCTAACTACTTTGGTTTTCCTTTAATACAGATGCCAGAAGAAGAAGCATTTTGTGTCTTTGTTAAGCTGATGCAAGACTACCGGCTAAGGGAACTTTTTAAGCCTAGTATGGCTGAGCTTGGCCTGTGCATGTACCAGTTTGAGTATATGATACAGGTAAGGTACATCTAGCAGTAGTGAAATACACTTAGTCATAAAACAGGCTCATGACAATTAGTAATTAGTTCTAATCTTAGAAAATTGAAAATAAGCTCAGCGTTTATGGTATTGGCTGAAACATTTTTTTATTTTTAGTGTTCAAATGTGCAGGCATATTTTGTTGTTGTTCTTGTCAAAGTTAGCATAATATTCAACTGAGTGTCTGATTTTTGTTCAGTAAAAGTAAATCCTCATTTCTTATGAACATCCTAAATTTGGCAACTTACGGTATTTCAACATTTTTTTCTTAGTTTTTCTTTTAATCACTGAGCAATTTTTGATTGGTAGCCCTGAGATTATATAGGTGTTTGGATACATTGATTAGAGATTCAGCATTAGAAACCTGTTTTTTTGGTCCAGTACATGATTGTAGTCATTTTCTATCAGGGTACTTATGTCAAGACTGCTGGTGATGTTTGGAGAACATTAAGGATTTAAAGGCAAGTCTTGTCTGAGTATTGTCAGGAAAGAAGCCCCCTACTCTTACTCTCAGTAACAAATAAAGATGTACCAAGGTACAATGGAACCTCGGGTCAGGACCATTATTCGTTCCAAAACTCTGGTTGCAACCCGATTTGGTCATGACCCAAAGTAATTTCCTCGATTAGATTGTATGCAAGTACAATGAATCCGTTCTGGACCGTAAGAGCTGTATGTAAATATATATTTTTTTAAGATTTTTAAGCCCAAAAATAGTTAATTATACCATATAATGCACAGTGTAAACTAAATGTAAAAACATTGAATAACAATGAGAAAACCTTGAACAGAGAAAAAAAACCGTGCAGTCTCTTTAAAAACAAGCCCGGTGCATTATTTAACTGCCTTCTTTAACTGCCTTCTCTCTCGCTCTCTCTCTCACTTGCTGCACAGGGAGAGACTGAACACGTGCGGAAATCATCGGTGTACACAAACCGGAAGGAAAACTGGCTTGTTCGCCACCCGAGTGTGTGGTCATGAACAGATGCAAAAGTTTGGCGAACTTTTTGGTCGTAACCCGATTTGTACGTGGTCCAAGGCTCTCGAGACCCGAGGTCCACTGTATAGCTATTTGGCCATAATGCCAGACTTTGTTTGGTGAAAAAACAAACTATCTTTGACCGAAAGAACCTCACACCAATTGTAAAAAAAACAATTGATGGAAGCATTATGATTTAGGGTGCTGCTTTTCTGCCTCAATTTCTGACCACATTTCTGAGTCAACCATGTATTCCTCAATTATCAGATAGGGTGAGGTCATCTATCAAATCCAGCAAATACACAAATGAAGAAATAAAAGAAGAAATTAAGTGTTATGGAATGGCCAAGTCAATGCCCAGATCATTCTGCAATCATTTATAAGTATAGTGGGAGACTTTAAATAGGCAGTACATATAAGAGGGTCCCCATTCCTCACAGAACTTGAGATGATCTGTAAGGGGAAATTGGCAAAAGGTCAGTGTAGGTAACAGTTAGGCAATTGCAAGAAATACATTCTAGATCTTATTTCTGCTTAAAAGGTCAATACCAGATATTGCAGTTCAATGTATTTATTTTTGGCACTTAACACAATTGCATTTTTTTATTTGTTTATTTGATTGAGTGAAAGATTGCAAAGTGCTTTTTTTACATTTTTTTTGTTAAATTAGATCATCTTTACCAATCATTATCTACCATTCTCCTCCTAACCCAATATTGGATGTTAGATGTGTGAGACAAATTTAATAATTATGTCCTTTGATGTTATAACTGATTATTAATTTCAATTCACAGCACTACGCTAAAATATGTTTTGGATTTGTAGCTGCATATACTGTATTCTTATACATGTTATACAGTAGAATCTTCATTTTGAAAGGAACCACTTAAAAATTGTTGCTGTGAAATTATTATATGGGGTCAGGTTGGGGAGCATGCACTGGTACAGCGCTTTGCTGCACATATCACACAACGAAACAGCTCGGGATCCGGGTTGGCAGCCCCCAGACAGACACGCTAGTCCAGTCCCACCCTCCAGAAATGACCCTGGTCCAGCCACTCAGATCCTCAAGAATGAGGATCCTGTGAGCTGGAGCCCTTGGGGAATCGTGCCACATGGCAGTAGTGCCGTAAGTAATGCTTCCTCAGAGTACAGACGGTGTGCTTCATTCTGGGCTCCATGAGTAACCAATCAATCGGCACAAAGTAAAACTAGCAGTACCCAAGGATTGTCTGAAGAGACACCGTACCAACGGAGTCCAGTCTTAGTCTTGGGTCACTAGATAGCATCCATGTCTTGCAACCATATACTCACCCCAGATACCACATATCCCTGCAGCCTTCCCTACCCTTGGCTGGTTCACCACCTGTGCATTCTCGGTGAGATTGGGTGGTCCACAGCTAATTGGAGGAGCAGCCTCTGGAACTTTGAACCCGGAGAAGTCCAACGTCCTAGCCAGAGGATCAGCTTTAAACAGCTGTTCAAAGTAGCCTGCCCAGCTGGTTACGACTGCAGTGTTATCTGTAAGGACCATTTTATCGGTTGTCCTGAATGCAACTCACCAAGGAACAGATTTGGATGTGTGTAATGCTTCAATTCCTCTGTAAACAGGATGTGGGTCACTAGACCATAGATGGTTTATCACTTGCTCAAAAATTCCTCTAACAAACTCCTCATCATCAGCCCTGAGTCCTCGCAGCCATTCTTCTCAGCTTCTGGTACAGACTGGAGTTTCCATCAAGCTGTGGACTGTGACTCCTCTTGATGATATCCACAGTGCTCTGTGAGATGAAACACTTCTTTCTGGGAACACTGGTAAGTTTAACACAACCTCCACAACCTTCAGGGTCTTGTCACAGAAGGTCTCTCTCATCACATTAGGATCAGCAGTCGCACCCACATCCCTAAATTCCTCACACAAACTGCATGCATTCTTGTCAGAAACCGCCTGATCTTGGAGTCTGGCCAGGTTCAGCCTTATTTTCCAAGTAGGTGGTAACCTACTGGGCCTAAGCTGGATCTTAAGAGTAGCAATGACAAGTCTGTGGTCAGAATTCACAAAACTGGGTACTTCTGTAGTTTTGTAAGAATGTGATTGATCTCCTTCACTGCACCTCCATTATTGGAGTACTAAGTCCAGTGATGAGGCTCAGGGTACTGGAACCATGATCCAGCTATTTGAAGCCCCTGACCTTTGGCAAAGTCAAGGAACATGGAGCCACTTTCACCACAGTCACCAGACCCATTGGGACTGACACAATCCTCATTAAAAGCCCAGTCAGAAAATATATATAAAAAAAAGACACTTATGCATCCTAAGTGGTTTCTGCAGGAAATACTTTGGGGAAACCCTGAAGGCTTTCTTAAGGCCTTCATATCTTTTCCACAGAAATACACTGAAAACCAAAAAGTTATCAGAGCTAATCAGTGAAATTACTACAATAGATTGAGAACATGCCAGGTGTCCAAGTGCGGCACTTTATAGGAAAAGACAGGCTCTGCATTCAGAACTCAACCACTTAACAATTAAAGAAACCAAACAACTCATTTTTAAATCAAGACATCATTATTATAAATGCAGAGAGAAAGATAATAATATCTTAGCTCAACACATCCACAAGCAGGAATTTCGCAATGCAATCACCAACACAGACAGAGACAAAATCATTGACCATAAAAATATAATGCACACATTTAGAGACTACTATAAGTACTTGCATTCTATTGAGTTTAAAGAAGACAAGACACAATCTAATGCATTTCTAGATGCATTACAGATACCACAAATAGATACTCTCAGTGCAGAGGAATTGGATAAACCTCTGGCACTATGAGAATTACTACAGTGTGCATGATAGAGACCAGTTTCTCTTCTGAATAATGATGCTAAGATACTCTCAAATCCTAGCTAGAAGGACATAGAAAGTGCTTCCTTCAGTAGTATCACAAGACCAAACTAGATTTAGTAAAGGCAGACGCTTAGCTTCCAATCCTCAACGCCTGTTTAATGTAATTTATTCACTTACAAAGTATAACAACCCGGAAATATCACTATCAGTATATTTAGAAAAAGCTTTTGATATGGTTGAATAAAACTACTTTCTCACTACATTGGAGAAATTGGGTTTTCCCCATTTGTGCTTGGATCAAACTACTGTATACCAGTACAGAAGCTTCAGTTTGTATCAACAACATTACATCAGACTACTTTAAACTAGAATGTGGAACCAGACAAGGATGCCCCTTTCACCACTGCTTTTGCAATTGCCATTGAGTCACTGGCAGTTCACGGTCAAAATGCTTGTGAGATAAAGGGGATTATTAGAGAAGGACTTGAACAGAAAATTTCTCTATATGCAGATGGTATGGTACTGTATATATCAGATCCACAAAATACTGTGCCTGCAGTCTTAACAGCACTAACAGAATTTTAAGATTTCTGGTCTCAGAATTAATTTGAATAAATGTGTGCTCTTTCCAGTGAATTCTCAAGCACACAATATTAGATTGGACACTTTCCCTTTTATCATTGCAGATAAGTTTAAATTCCTAGGGGTAAACATAAAGCTCTTTATCAACAATTTTTCCACCTGAATGGAAAAATTTAAGCAAGACTTGTGTAGATGGTCTACCCTTCGTCTCACTTTAGCTGGAAGAATTAACATTGTTAATACGAATATCCTTCCTAAGTTGCTTTTATTTCAAAACATTCTAATATACATCAATAACCGTTTTTTAAGAAATTAGATTCAACCATAACCTCATTTATTTGGAATTCAATACATCGGCGTATCCAAAGGGCGACCCTACAAAGACCTAATGCGGAAGGTGGCATGGCGCCACTGAACTTTGTTTTATTACTGGGCAGCAAATATACAAGCTATTAAACCCTGGACATGGACACAAATAGATGAACAGACACAGGCTTGGTCTGCAATAGAAATAAAATCCTGTAGTACTTCTTTATATTGTTTGATTTGTACCCCAATAAGTACAAGTCATCGCCAATATACTAACAACCCAATTGTGCTTCACTCACTCAGAATTTGGAACAATTGTAGGAAGTATTTTATGAAAAAAAAGCTTTTATCTGTGGCAACTCTGCACGAGAACCACCTTTTTCCATCCTCTCAAACGTATGCAGTTTTTAATGTTTGGAAAATATTCAGGATTAATCACTTAAGAGATCTGTACATAGACAATATCTTTGCATCCTACGAACAATTACACTCCCAATTTTAACTTTCAAGCAACACATTTGTTTCACTACCTTCAAATTAGAAACTTTGTTAAAGAAAACCTGCCCAATTTTCCTCACCTCTCACCTACCTCTATACCGCATAAAATATTGGTCAGTCTTGAGAACTCAGACAGCATCTCCGTAATATATAAAATCATCGTACAGTCTCTCCCTTTCAAAGATTTAAAGAGTACAGTGGGAAAAGGATCACTCACTCAACATCTCAGAAAAGGAGTGGAAGGTAGCAATGCACAGAATTCACTCGAGCTCCATATGCGCAAATCATACAATTATTCAACTTAAAATTATATATCAGACACATCTGTCTCGTTGAAAATTGTCCAAAATGTTTCCAGGGCAAGATCCAACATGTGAAAGTTGTAATCAAGTTCCAGCCTCACTGGGCCCCATGTTTTGGATGTGCACCAAGTTTATATCATTCTAGACCAAAATCTTTAAATGCCTTTCAGACAGCCTTGGTGTCACAATATCTCCTAATCCATTAACAGATGTGTTTGGTGTACTGCCAGATGGGCTTAAAGTGGAGGAGGACAACCAAACTGTAATTGCTTTTACTACAATATTGGCACATAGACTTAACTTGCTCAACTGGAAGAATCCTAACTCTCCTGTTTTAAGTCAGTGGGTAACTGATGTTATATACTATTTGAAATTGGAAAAAATCTAATTCTGTACAAAAGTCTGTATAAAACCTTTTCAAAACCGGCAGGAACTAATCAATAACATTTTAGAAAAAGCGTTTTAATTGAGGAAGCAGATTCTTTCCACTCTTCATTTTTATTCATTTATTTATTTAACTATATACTTATTTTTACTAACTTAAAGTTTTTTACTCTGCTGGCCTAGCACTCTTTCTCATGGATGGGTGTTTATTTGTTTCGAACTTGTAAAACCTGACTTGTTTTTTTATGGAATGTTATTTGATTTTAATCCAAAACAAAAAAATGAAGTGCGAAACCGTTTTTTTTTTTTTTCCTTCAAAACAAATGTTACTATTACAACCACTTTAAATGTTTAAAATGGGAATGTTACCTTTGAGTTCATCCATATTATGAATCAAAAGTTGTATTTGTATGTAAAAATTAAAATTCATAATCAAATCTTAACTAGCAGTAATGCACGATTAAGAAGTGAATATAAACATATGTTGATTGTTTTGTTTTACAAGTATGTAAACACATTAAATGCATTATTATATACCAAGCTCAAATATTTAGATGTTAAAGCACTGTTATATGCTGCTGCTAAAGATCTGGTATATGGTCCAGAATCAGTCTCTGAGTGGTTTTCAGTTAATTGTCAACTAAAATTTAATGAGTGTGATAGTGCTACTATAGTATAAACAGGTAATTGATGGTTATCTGTATCGCTAACCTAATAATCCTGAAACTTTGTGCTGTATGTTTCTTTTCTGCTCTCTCCATAATGAAATATTTGGTTGATGGTTGCATAAATGTTAGCTTGCAGTGCGGCAACAATTTGAACATTTATCTTTTCTGATCATCATCATTGCTATTGAAAACAAAACAATTCCAAATTATTAACTGTTGTCTTTATTTTGGCATTAAAACTTATGAAAATTGTCAGGTCAGTGTTTCTAATTTGTTTTGGATGCTGCTGCAAACAAAGAAATGTACACTTTTTAAAAAGGATATTAGGGATCAGACTCCAAAAAATGCATTCAGCACAGTTGCCTGTAATTTTTAATATGATGGCAGAACCACTGTTTTGCAAACACACTTGTGCTTAATCAATGTGTCAGTGCTTGACTGTTTTTCTGTCAGATATCAATGTTTCTTTGTTATAAACATCTGTAAATGTTACTCATAGAGAGCGAATGTGAAATGGAATCTAGTAGTAGCCATTTTTTTGTGATTAATATATTGCTGTAACTGTAATCACATTTGCAATTAGTTGTACAGCAATAATTATACCGGAATGTACTGAATCCATCGCAATTTTTAATTATACTGCAATATAGCTTTTTGTCCATACTTCCTACTCCTATAATCATTAACAAAATCATGTCTCTCTAATATGCACCGTATTGAACAGATTACAGCCCGTGGTGGTTCTGATTTAAACTTTATTTGATCAAATTTAATCTGTTTTCGTTGTAATGAATATTAAAATTATGTAAAGGTCTTTAAATCTGGGGAATTTGTGCATTAATTTTAATAGAATGAAGAGCACCGTATAAACACTGTAAAAACACTACTTTGACTTAAAGCATTTACCAGAGGGGTTTTGAAACAAGTTATGACCTGGGTGAGATGAGCCCATGGGGGATCCTTTTGACATAGTTAGTGGCACAGTGCATGCAGGTCTGCAACCGATGGTAGAGCCAAGCCAGTTAGTTTTTTAGCAGACCTCACGACAAGCTGTGATTTGTTTTTGGAGTGGACCATTGCTGAACCAAAGCAGACAACAATGGAGAATGTGATCACCCCAAATATGGCTTTTTAGGTAGGTTAAGTAGGATTGACTGGGGAATGTTTATTTTCTTTAGTTACTATAAAAGTACATCTGCTACTGAGCCTCTTTAGAGATGGAAGAAGTGGTGCTCAAATATTTAAAGGATTCCACCTTGACTGTAGAAGCATTTATTACTCTTGTGAGAGGTTGTAACTGCTATTACAGTTACAATTTTGACTGTCTTGGTGTTACTGAGTACCAGGTTATTGGTAGCACACAAAGGGACGAGACAAGTCACCGTCTTTCTGTAGGTGGTTTTATTGCCATTAGTACTAAGACAAATAATGGTGGTATCATCGGTTTTACAAAAAGGGTCAGAACAGTCATTTGTGTACAAAGACTAGGAGGTTTTTGGAGTACACAGCCTTGACGGAACCTGTGCTAATATAGAGGCAGTCTGAGAGATGGGAGCCTATCCAAATATACTTTTTCTGATTTGTCAGAAAACTGGAAATCCATTTACAGGTGGAGGCATTCATTTTGTACAAATTTTACTAAAGGTTCATGGTCAATGATGTTAGATGCTGAACAGATGTCTATAAACATAACTATGGCACAAGTTCCTGTGTAGTCCAGATGCACACAGGGAATGCCCATGTTAATGGCATTGTTCACAGATTTATTTGGTCTATATGGAAATTGCTGAGGTGAACAGCAGTAATAGACTTAAGATGGGTTAGAACAGGCTGTTCAAATACTTTAATTAGTACCGATGTAAGTGTAATAGGTTTGTTATCGCTGATGCAGCTTATTTTGTGATTTTTGGGAAGTGGAACAATAACAAAAAAATTAATGCAATCTAGAACAATAAGAGACTGATAATAGATGTCAGTAAAAAGAGGATGGAACTGTTTTATGCAGTGTTTGATTGTTGTATGTAGGACTGAATCAAGACTGGCAGATTTTTGCAGTTCTATCTTGCAAACAGCTTCCGGACATTGTATTCTTTCATAGAAAAGGAAGAATTGGAGATATGCTTTTGCAAATAAGTGGCAAATGCCAAAACCAGGTATTTTCTCAAATGGGAAAATAACTTCACTGTTATTTACGTTACTGTGCCACTTATAAAATGTTTGCTTTGCTTATAAACCAATCTTTTGTAGCTTACTTGATGTCTTGGTGTACTCCTTTCAGGTTCGGAAAATGTGGTGTTTAAACAGAGCCATGTCTGAACAATAGGGACAGTATAGCATCACTTCTTAGCCACTGCTTGGCAAAAAAGCCTTTTCAACTTATGGAGTGTGAGCACCTGATCAGCTAGCTTGGATTTAAAGTTATTTTTTGAAGAAATAGGATGCTTTTGCTTCCGTGAAGTATCTTAAGTATTATACACGGCTAAGAAGCATTTCTTAATATTTTACCAATCCAATTTTATTAATTTGGGATACTTTTTGGAGCATTGAATTCAGTGAGACTTCAGAATTCAGCATTTTGGGCACTCTACATGCACAGGCATTGCTCATATTTATTTCTTTATGATGAGTGGATTTAACTGACCCATAATTCATTTCTGCAGTTTCTGCATTTATTTCCACTGTCGCTCATAGATTCTCTATTGTAATTTGCTCCATGAGTATTTTCTTTTCTGTTGTCTTCTTTTCTGTTAAAGGCTTATCATATCTTGGATTGTGTTCAAAAACCATTCTGCAACAACAGAGTTCTGCAGCCCAGCTCTTGTCAATATGAACATACTGTATATTTATATTTTGAAGAAGACTTTGGTGTAAAGGGCTTCAGGTGCTTTTATTAAAAACCAAACCATGTGTTCAGAAGTTCAGTGCAAGAAGATCTTCCATAAATAAATAATCCAATGAAATGAGTGAACAGTCTGAGTTAAAAAAAAAAATAATAAAATAAAAAAAATAAATAAATAAAATAATCCAAGGTAAAAAACATAATATAACAAAACTGTCATCAGATTCTGGATCTTTTTCCCTTCACCTGAGCATCGCGCATGTTCCTGTTTCCCCAGTAAAACAGCTAAATGTCTTTTAAACATCATCTAAGCCTAAGGCAGAAGTTCTGCGATTACATAAAAAGGCTGATTTTGTAGGCAATTGTATATTCCTACTGTTTTTAATCAGTCATTCCAGTATAAAACAACCTCTGCAAAAAATGAAAAGAGATTATCCCATAAAATGCTTGGCCTCTTCAGCCCTAGAGAACTGTAAATAAAAAAATAAAATAAAATAAATTAGATTTTAGAGTACTCTGTAGAAACACTACAATGTTTTTGTTGAATTTTCATGATTTGTTTAAGTTTAGTCTTGGCAAAAGTTTACTATAACTTTATTTTATTATATAATAAAGAGATTTTAAAAAAAGGCATAATAATAAATTTAGGAAAACCGTGCATGAGTATATAAGAATGCTGCACTCGTCCGATGCGGGAGATGGACGTCTGAAGTGGAGCTCCGCTAGCAGTGGTGCTATTTTTCATATTATTTGCTCATTATTCTGAGATATCCTGTATTTATTCGACCCGAGAGGGACCGCTACAGTATATGTAAACACATATAAACATGGCCAACAAGAAGGAAAGAACGAAAGAATCGAAGACTAAAGCTACATCCAAGCTGCGATCAGCAAGCCCTAGCTCGAGATACGGCCTGTCAGAGACAGACCTGGATCAGATGGGCGAAAGTACAGACTCCTCGGGACCACGGTCCGCTACATCGCCGCCGGCTGAGAGCGAAAAGGGGAGCGAAGGTGCGATCGTGAGTGCAGATGTGGATAGCTCGCCGATTGGAGAGGATTACCTGAAACTGGAAAAGGCGGGAGGTCCGCGGCTTCAGTTACGCAATTACGCGGGACTGGAGCAGCGGGGACACCGCTTCAGCAGAGTCTGCTGCTTCATCTACGGCACAAGAAGGCACATTTGAGCTATCTGAACTGAAAGTGTTGCTCGCTGAGCTCACGCAAGATATAAAGGAAAGCGAGAAGGCTAATGAGAAAGCAACGGCAAAGGCACTTGAGAGACTGAAACAGGAATTAAAACAGGAGATGAAACAGGCCAATGAATGTCTGCGACAGGAAATCCAACAGGCAAATGAAAGGCTGCGACAGGAATTCCAACAGGCAAATGAAAGGCTGCGTCAAGAGGTCCAACTTGAACCGACAGGTGCTGGGCAAAATTGAAGAGCGCATTGAGAAAAACTCGGCTAAACTGAGCACGCTTGCTGATCAATTGGAGCATCTTAGTGAGACATTCACGAATCGGATCGAAATAGCGAACATCTAGCTTCCAGTGCCGAGGAAAGAGCAGTAAATGCCAGTTCGGAATGTAAAAAACTCGGAGAAAAACTTGGAGACAGACTGTCTGCTTTAGAAGATGGCAGTAGAAGGTATAATGTCAGAATTGAAGGCCTGCGGAGAATCGAGAACGTTTAAACCCTGTGAAATTCGCAACTGAACTTTTTTCTAAAATAATCGGGGGCGACTTTAAAGCAGAATCTGAGATAGCAGCGGCTTACAGCGTCGCGATCAAACACCGTCAGACCCGACCAAGATCTTTTATAGTTCGTTTTGAGCGATTATCATTTAAGTTAGAGGTGATGGAACTCCTCAGAAAAAGGAAGATATTATATATGAAAATTGCCACATTCGCGTCTTCCCTGACTTCTCTCCAGCAACAGCTATTAAACGCGCAGCCTTCTATAATATTAAACAGCGGCTACGGCAAGCCAATGTCAAATCGGCCTCCTGTATCCGGCAAAACTGAAAGTGGAATGGCAGGGTCATTTCTATGTTTTCGCTAGCAAGGAGGAGGCAGAAAATGAGTTAAGAAAGCTGATCCCGGGACTATTCTGATACATAATTGTGAGTCATGGCGGTAAATGATAAAGCTAGGATTAATAATCTACTGTCTGATCTATTTGTTTTAAAATACGGGTTTTTTATCAGCATATATTCTCATATTCTTATTATTACTTACTTATTACTTATTATTACTTAGTATTACTAGGGCGCTAAATGTTTATGTTTTATTGTGCTTAATTACGTTTTCCTCCTCTTTTTTTCTTTTCTAATTATTTCATGTGTACCCTAAATGAGACTGTTCAATATCATACCCTTGGTTTACTGTTATTGCTATTACTGCATTAAGACTTGTTATGCTTGTTTTGGACACATCTTTAACACCATCACCTGGGTTTATTATCTGGGGATATCCTCTTAATGCACTAAAATTGCTGAAGATTATGTGTATGTGTATGTATGTATGTGTATATATGTGTGTATGTATATGTATGTGTGTATATATATATATATGTATATATATGTATATATGTATATATGTATATATGTATATATGTATATATATATATATATGTATATATTAAGTGCAAAATTCTTTTTTTCTTTTTTTTTTCCTCTTTTAAAGACTATATTGGTAACAGATATCTCTATCTTTTAACCTTAAAGCGCCACTGCATGGGGGCTTGATGTGCTTTGGACGTGCTCTGTCTCTGGGTATGTCAGAGGACTGGGACTGCATGAAGTGGGTTTTAGCCTCACCTGGGGAGGCAAAAAGGGAGGGTGGGGGTTAAGGGGAAGAGAAAGAGAGCAGGCTTGATCTATATCTAATCTATCATCTCAATCTTTATAATTATAACTATCAACGTAATAATAAGCTGCATGGCAACAACTCTTGGGGGAATAGGAAATTAAAACCTAAACTATCTCACTTCCAGTTAAGTGACATCAAAAACTCAGAATCAGTGTCTCCATGATGGGACAGTTAACCGTAAGCTGGAATGTTAAAGGCCTGAATCACGAATTAAAGAGAAAGAAAGTACTTGCTCACCTAACAGGTCTAAATGCTAAAATAGTATTTTTACAGGAAACCCACTTACTAAGTAAGGATCAGTTCCGCTGCAAAAGACTGGACTGGCCAAATGTTCCATTCTAGTTTTACAAAGAAAACTAGAGGGGTGGGAATTCTCATACATAGAACAGTACCATTTGTAGCATCAGATGTAGTATTGGATCCTGAAGGGAGATATGTGATGGTCATGGGAGACTTATCTAACTGTAAAATGATTTTGATAAATGTTTATGCACCTAATGTTGATGATAAGGAATTTATACAAAATTTATTTGCATCCATTCCCAATCTGAACACTCATAAACTTATAATGGCTGGGGGCTTTAATTGTGTTCTAAATCCACTTTTAGATAAGACTTCCTCCACAGGGGAACGCAACTAACACCGCAAAGATAATTACAAAGTTTATAACTGATCACAACTTATCAGATCCCTGGAGGTTTTTAAACCCAAATTCAAGAACATATTCTTTCTACTCACCAGTACATCATTGCTACTCAAGGATTGATTACTTCTTTATAGATAATAACTTCTTGCCTAAGATTAAATCTTGTAAATACGATGCTATTGTTATTTCAGACCATGCTCCGATGATCTTGGAGCTGAAATTACTAAGCCCCATACACTCACCCGCAGATGGCCTCAATCCGCTTCTATTAGCTGACGAGAATTGTACTGAATTTATATCCAAACAAATTGAATTCTTTCTAGAGACAAATACATCCCCTGAGATCTCTGCAGGAATACTCTGGGAAACTCTTAAGGCCTTCTTAAGAGGACAGATTATCTCATATCTTTCCCACAGAAATAAATCCGCGAAGAAAGTAGCAGAGATAAAAAGTGAAATTACTAAAATAGATGAAGAACATGCCAGACTACCAAGCGAGACTCTACATAAGAGGAGGCAGGCTCTACATTCAGAATTAAACCTCTTGACAACTAAAGAAACCGAACAACTAATTTACAAATCCAGACATCATTATTATGAACATGGAGAGAAAGCTAATAAGCTTTTAGCGCAACAAATTCACAAGCAAGATGTAGCAACGCAATCTCGTAATTACTAACACGAATGGAGATAAAATCATCGAACACAAAAATATAATGTACACTTTTAGAGACTACTATAAATCCCTATATACTACTGAGTTTAAAGAAGACAATATACAATCTAATGCATTTCTGGATAAATTACAGATACCACAAATTGACGCTTTTAGTGTGGAGGAACTCGATAAACCTCTGTCATTATCAGAATTACTGGATGCTATAAAGTCACTCCAAGGTGGAAAAGCAGCAGGCCCTGACGGCTACCCTGCAGAGTTTTACAAGAAATTCTCCGCTCAGCTAGCTCCCTCCTATTAGCAACATTTACAGAAGCCAGAGATAACCAATCTCTTCCACAAACCTTTCGCCAAGCACTAATCACTGTCTTTCCAAAACAAAATAAGGACTTATTACAATGTGCATCATACAGACCAATTTCACTTCTGAATAACGACGTTAAAATACTCTCTAAAATCATAGCTAGAAGGATGGAGAAAGTGCTCCCTCGTAATATCACAAGACCAAACTGGATTTATTAGGGGCCGACACTTATCTTCAAATCTTCGACGCCTGTTTAATGTAATATACTCACCAACTAAATCAAACACCCCAGAAATATTATTATCATTGGATGCAGAAAAAGCATTCGACATGATTGAATGGAAATACCTTTTACTATTTTGGAGAAGTTTGGGTTTGGCCCAACATTTGTGCATGGATTAAATTACTGTATACTAACCCAGAAGCTTCAGTTTGCATCAATAACATTTGCTCAGACTACTTTAAACTAGAACGTGGCACAAGACAAGGATGCCCTTTGTCACCACTGCTGTTTGCAATTGCCATTG